>NW_027464709.1:320000-332500 GCF_043290135.1 Rhipicephalus microplus
GAGGTGTCAGAGCTAGCGAACTTGTGCCACGAGCAACAGGTCACTAAAAGCCTATAGATGACGGTGTTGGAGGAAAAGAAAAATATCGAGAAAGCACTGCGGTGTGCCGTGCGTAGGGACGGGCGCGCGTGCCACATGCCGCCGAAATATGGGTGTCGGAGAAAACAGAGTGCCGCGCGTAACGAGGGGCGCGCGTGTTACAGAGAGATATGCCCAAACGCATGAAAGTGTACGCAGGTGTCCTAAGGCAGTTTTTTTTTTTTTTCCTCATTTTGATGTCGCCCCGGCTGACGCGGTTTTCGTTTTTCCGTGCCGCCCCGGCTGACGCGGTTTTCGTTTTTCCGTGCCGCCCCGGCTGACGCAGTTTTTGCGCCGCCCCGGCTGACGCGGTTTTCGCGCCGCCCCGGCTGACGCGGTTTTCGCGCCGCCCCGGCTGACGCGGTTTTTGCGTCGCCCCGGCTGACGCGGTTCGGACTTTGCACTTTTTGGCTCACCCCGGCTGGCGGCCCACTCACTCGATCGCCAGGTCTGTTTGCCCCGGTGGTTCCACCGCCAGGCTTAAGCGCGAACTTTTTTTGTTTGTTTTCTTTTGATTAAGCGCAAGCTTTTTTCTTTGTTTTCTTTTGATTAAGCGCGGGCTTTTTTCTTTGTTTTTTTTTTTGATTTCGCCCCGGCAGACGCGGTTTTTGCGCCGCCCCGGCTGACGCGGTTTTTGCCGCCCCGGCTGACGCAGTTCGGACTTAGCACTTTTCGGCTGTGCCTGGCTGGCGGCCCACTCACTCGATCGCCATGTCTGTTTGCCACAGTTTTCCCGGTGGTGCCGCACCCGGGCTCGCCCCGGCTGACGCAGTTTTCGCGCCGCCCCGGCTGACGCGGTTTCGTGCCGCCCCGGCAGACGCGGTTTTCGCGCCGCCCCGGCTGACGCGGTTTCGTGCCGCCCCGGCAGACGCAGTTCGGACTTAGCACTTTTCGGCTGTGCCTGGCTGGCGGCCCACTCACTCAATCGCCATGTCTGTTTGCCACAGTTTTCCCGGTGGTGCCGCACCCGGGCTCGCCCCGGCTGACGCAGTTTTCGCGCCGCCCCGGCTGACGCGGTTTCGTGCCGCCCCGGCAGACGCGGTTTTCGCGCCGCCCCGGCTGACGCGGTTTCGTGCCGCCCCGGCAGACGCAGTTCGGACTTAGCACTTTTCGGCTGTGCCTGGCTGGCGGCCCACTCACTCGATCGCCATGTCTGTTTGCCACAGTTTTCCCGGTGGTGCCGCACCCGGGCTCGCCCCGGCAGACGCGTTTTTTTTTCTTTCGCCCCGGCTGACGCAGTTTTCGCACCGCCCCGGCTGACGCGGTTTCGTGCCGCCCCGGCAGACGCGGTTTTTTGCGCCGCCCCGGCTGACGCGGTTTTTGCCGCCCCGGCTGACGCAGTTCGGACTTAGCACTTTTCGGCTGTGCCTGGCTGGCGGCCCACTCACTCGATCGCCATGTCTGTTTGCCACAGTTTTCCCGGTGGTGCCGCACCCGGGCTCGCCCCGGCTGACGCAGTTTTCGCGCCGCCCCGGCTGACGCGGTTTCGTGCCGCCCCGGCAGACGCGGTTTTCGCGCCGCCCCGGCTGACGCAGTTCGGACTTAGCACTTTTTGGGCTGAGCCTGGCTGGCGGCCCACTCACTCGATCGCCATGTCTGTTTGCCACAGTCTTCCCGGTGGTGCCGCACCCGGGCTCGCCCCGGCTGACGCAGTTTTCGCGCCGCCCCGGCTGACGCGGTTTCGTGCCGCCCCGGCAGACGCGGTTTTCGCGCCGCCCCGGCTGACGCGGTTTCGTGCCGCCCCGGCAGACGCGGTTTTCGCGCCGCCCCGGCTGACGCGGTTTCGTGCCGCCCCGGCAGACGCAGTTCGGACTTAGCACTTTTCGGCTGTGCCTGGCTGGCGGCCCACTCACTCAATCGCCATGTCTGTTTGCCACAGTTTTCCCGGTGGTGCCGCACCCGGGCTCGCCCCGGCTGACGCAGTTTTCGCGCCGCCCCGGCTGACGCGGTTTCGTGCCGCCCCGGCAGACGCGGTTTTCGCGCCGCCCCGGCTGACGCGGTTTCGTGCCGCCCCGGCAGACGCAGTTCGGACTTAGCACTTTTCGGCTGTGCCTGGCTGGCGGCCCACTCACTCGATCGCCATGTCTGTTTGCCACAGTTTTCCCGGTGGTGCCGCACCCGGGCTCGCCCCGGCAGACGCGTTTTTTTTTTTCTTTCGCCCCGGCTGACGCAGTTTTCGCGCCGCCCCGGCTGACGCGGTTTCGTGCCGCCCCGGCAGACGCGGTTTTTTGCGCCGCCCCGGCTGACGCGGTTTTTGCCGCCCCGGCTGACGCAGTTCGGACTTAGCACTTTTCGGCTGTGCCTGGCTGGCGGCCCACTCACTCGATCGCCATGTCTGTTTGCCACAGTTTTCCCGGTGGTGCCGCACCCGGGCTCGCCCCGGCTGACGCAGTTTTCGCGCCGCCCCGGCTGACGCGGTTTCGTGCCGCCCCGGCAGACGCGGTTTTCGCGCCGCCCCGGCTGACGCAGTTCGGACTTAGCACTTTTTGGGCTGAGCCTGGCTGGCGGCCCACTCACTCGATCGCCATGTCTGTTTGCCACAGTCTTCCCGGTGGTGCCGCACCCGGGCTCGCCCCGGCTGACGCAGTTTTCGCGCCGCCCCGGCTGACGCGGTTTCGTGCCGCCCCGGCAGACGCGGTTTTCGCGCCGCCCCGGCTGACGCGGTTTCGTGCCGCCCCGGCAGACGCGGTTTTCGCGCCGCCCCGGCTGACGCGGTTTCGTGCCGCCCCGGCAGACGCAGTTCGGACTTAGCACTTTTCGGCTGTGCCTGGCTGGTGGCCCACTCACTCAATCGCCATGTCTGTTTGCCACAGTTTTCCCGGTGGTGCCGCACCCGGGCTCGCCCCGGCTGACGCAGTTTTCGCGCCGCCCCGGCTGACGCGGTTTCGTGCCGCCCCGGCAGACGCGGTTTTCGCGCCGCCCCGGCTGACGCGGTTTCGTGCCGCCCCGGCAGACGCAGTTCGGACTTAGCACTTTTCGGCTGTGCCTGGCTGGCGGCCCACTCACTCGATCGCCATGTCTGTTTGCCACAGTTTTCCCGGTGGTGCCGCACCCGGGCTCGCCCCGGCAGACGCGTTTTTTTTTCTTTCGCCCCGGCTGACGCAGTTTTCGCGCCGCCCCGGCTGACGCGGTTTCGTGCCGCCCCGGCAGACGCGGTTTTTTGCGCCGCCCCGGCTGACGCGGTTTTTGCCGCCCCGGCTGACGCAGTTCGGACTTAGCACTTTTCGGCTGTGCCTGGCTGGCGGCCCACTCACTCGATCGCCATGTCTGTTTGCCACAGTTTTCCCGGTGGTGCCGCACCCGGGCTCGCCCCGGCTGACGCAGTTTTCGCGCCGCCCCGGCTGACGCGGTTTCGTGCCGCCCCGGCAGACGCGGTTTTCGCGCCGCCCCGGCTGACGCAGTTCGGACTTAGCACTTTTTGGGCTGAGCCTGGCTGGCGGCCCACTCACTCGATCGCCATGTCTGTTTGCCACAGTCTTCCCGGTGGTGCCGCACCCGGGCTCGCCCCGGCAGACGCGTTTTTTTTTCTTTCGCCCCGGCAGACGTGGTTCCCCCCCCCCCCTTTTCGCTCGCCCCGGCTGACGAGGTTTTCGCGCCGCCCCGGCTGACGCAGTTTTCGCGCCGCCCCGGCTGACGCGGTTTCGTGCCGCCCCGGCTGACGCGGTTTTCGCGCCGCCCCGGCTGACGCGGTTTTTGCGTCGCCCCGGCTGACACGGTTCGGACTTTGCACTTTTCGGCTGTGCCTGGCTGGCGGCCCACTCACTCGATCGCCATGTCTGTTTGCCACAGTTTTCCCGGTGGTGCCGCACCCGGGCTCGCCCCGGCTGACGCAGTTTTCGCGCCGCCCCGGCTGACGCGGTTTCGTGCCGCCCCGGCAGACGCGGTTTTCGCGCCGCCCCGGCTGACGCGGTTTCGTGCCGCCCCGGCAGACGCAGTTCGGACTTAGCACTTTTCGGCTGTGCCTGGCTGGCGGCCCACTCACTCAATCGCCATGTCTGTTTGCCACAGTTTTCCCGGTGGTGCCGCACCCGGGCTCGCCCCGGCTGACGCAGTTTTCGCGCCGCCCCGGCTGACGCGGTTTCGTGCCGCCCCGGCAGACGCGGTTTTCGCGCCGCCCCGGCTGACGCGGTTTCGTGCCGCCCCGGCAGACGCAGTTCGGACTTAGCACTTTTCGGCTGTGCCTGGCTGGCGGCCCACTCACTCGATCGCCATGTCTGTTTGCCACAGTTTTCCCGGTGGTGCCGCACCCGGGCTCGCCCCGGCAGACGCGTTTTTTTTTTTCTTTCGCCCCGGCTGACGCAGTTTTCGCGCCGCCCCGGCTGACGCGGTTTCGTGCCGCCCCGGCAGACGCGGTTTTTTGCGCCGCCCCGGCTGACGCGGTTTTTGCCGCCCCGGCTGACGCAGTTCGGACTTAGCACTTTTCGGCTGTGCCTGGCTGGCGGCCCACTCACTCGATCGCCATGTCTGTTTGCCACAGTTTTCCCGGTGGTGCCGCACCCGGGCTCGCCCCGGCTGACGCAGTTTTCGCGCCGCCCCGGCTGACGCGGTTTCGTGCCGCCCCGGCAGACGCGGTTTTCGCGCCGCCCCGGCTGACGCAGTTCGGACTTAGCACTTTTTGGGCTGAGCCTGGCTGGCGGCCCACTCACTCGATCGCCATGTCTGTTTGCCACAGTCTTCCCGGTGGTGCCGCACCCGGGCTCGCCCCGGCAGACGCGTTTTTTTTTCTTTCGCCCCGGCAGACGTGGTTCCCCCCCCCCTTTTCGCTCGCCCCGGCTGACGAGGTTTTCGCGCCGCCCCGGCTGACGCAGTTTTCGCGCCGCCCCGGCTGACGCGGTTTCGTGCCGCCCCGGCTGACGCGGTTTTCGCGCCGTCTGGCTGACGCGGTTCTTGCGTCGCCCCGGCTGACACGGTTCGGACTTTGCACTTTTTGGCTGAGCCTGGCTGGCGGCCCACTCACTCGATCGCCATGTCTGTTTGCCACAGTTTTCCCGGTGGTGCCGCACCCGGGCTCGCCCCGGCAGACGCGTTTTTTTTTCCTTCGCCCCGGCAGACGTGGTTCCCCCCCCCCTCCGTCTTTCTTTTTGTTTTTTTTTTTCGCCGCGGCTGAAGTGGATTTTTCGGTGCCTCGACGCCCCGGTAGTCGCGGTTTTTCCGTTTCCGCACGGCCCCGGCTGACGCTGCTCGGTCACAGTCGCCTTTTGTGAGGATTGCAGACTTCTTGAGCGCGGGTGTTTTTTTTTGTTGTTGTTGTTGTTTTATTACGCATTCGCTCCAGCAGACGCTGTTTAGACTTTTTGTTTCCTCTTTTATCCTGCGACGAGGTGACGAGGTTTATTCGGTGCCCCGCCGCCCCGGCTGAAGTGATTTTTCCTGTCCCGTGCCGCCCCGGCTGACGCGGTTGGGACTTCGCGTTTGTTCGGCCGCCACGGGTTTTGGCGCACTCGCTCGGTTGCTTGTTGTTGCCACTTGTTGCGAACCCAGGTTTCTTGAGCGAGCGCGGGCGTTTTTTCTTCCTTTCTTTCTTTGTTCTATGTGTTAGCGAATCGGCCTTTAATATCACACGAGGACTCACAACCAACAATTTTCAGTTTGAAGTGTAAAAAATCTGCAGGTGTTGACGTAACTGACTTGCCCCGTACCCTTGAGTACATCCATGAAGTTCTCGTAGTACTACTAAATCGCATTATTCCAAGTGGAGAAATTCCCATAAACTTGCAAACCTCTACACGAAAATCGGTGCGCGTGATAAAGTTGAAAATTATCGTCCGATATCAAATGTGCCTTCTATAACACAAATTCTAGGAAAAAAAAAAAAAAACACTTGTTCGCCGTTTTCTGCGCCGTGACTGGCAGCACTCCGGCGAAGCGAAACGGGGTCGATTCGAGCACGATATCGGCGTCTTTCGACGTGCTCGCCGGCGACCGTCGCACGAGTACGTCGCACGAGCGCGTCTGCCGGGGCGCCGTTTGCGAAGCCGACGCAAAAGTGGGAACCGCCGCTCGGATGATCGCCGCTTTCGGCAGAGTGAGTGTTGGCACTCCGGGGAAGCGAAACAGCGTGAATGCGCCCACGAAATCGGCGTATTTTGAAGTGCCCGCCGGCGACCGTCGCACGAGTACGGTAAACCGCGTCAGCCGGGGCGTAGTTCGGGACGCCGACGAAAAAGTGGGAAGCGCAACTCGGATCTTCGCCGTTTTTGCAGGAGTGAGTGGCGGCCCTCCTGCGAGACCAAGAAGCATCGATTCGTGCACGAATTCGGCGCCTTTCGACGTGATCGCCGGCGACCGTCACTCGAGTAGGGCAAACCGCGTCTGCCGGGGCGGGCTTCGGGACGCCGATGCGAAAGTGGGAAACGCTGCTCGGATGTTCGCCGTTTTTGGCCGAGTGAGTGCTGGCACTCAGGCGAAGCCAAACGGGGCCGATTACGGCACGATATCGGCGTCTTTCGACGTGCCCGGCGGCGACCGTCGCACGAGTACGGTAAACCGCGTCAGCCCGGGCGGAGTTCGGGACGCCGATGCGAAAGTGGAGAACGCCGCTCGGATCTTCGCCGTTTTTGGAGGAGTGAGTGGCGGCACTCCGGAGAAGCCAAGGAGCGCCAATTAGCGCACGATATCGGCGTCTTTCGACGCGCTCGCCGGCGACCGTCGCACGAGTAGGGCAAACCGCGTCTGCCGGGGCGGGGTTTACGACGCCGACGCAAAAGTGGGAACCGCCGCTCGGATGTTGGCCGTTTTTGGCAGAGTGAGTGCTGGCACACCGGCGACGCGAAAGAGCGCGAAAGCGCCCACGAAAGTGGCGTATTTGGACGTGCTTGACGGCGACCGCTGCAGGAGTACGAAAAACCACGTCAGCCGGGGCGAGCGACCCACGGCGGTCTGGGTGCTTATCGCTGCTATTATAGGGGCACCCCGGCAGACGCAGAAAAAAAAAATTTTTTTTCGACCTTCTTTTTTGCTGGTCGAGCTCGGGTAACCCAGGTCGCAATGGGAGCCGCGCACGAAAGCGGCGTCGCGAGACGCGTTCGCGGTCGCTAGTCGCACGAGCTCGGCAACCGCGTCAGCCGGCGCGGAGTTCGGGATGCCGACGGCTAAGTGGGTACCGCTGCTCGGATGTTCGCCGTTTTTGGCCGAGTGAGTGCTGGCACTCCGGCGAAGCGAAACGGGGCCGATTCGGGCACGATATCGGCGTATTTCGACGTGCTCGCCGGCGACCGTCGCACGAGTACGGCAAAGCGCGTCTGCCGGGGCGAGGTTTGCGATGCCGACGAAAAAGTGGGAAGCGCCGCTCGGATCTTCGCCGTTTTTGCAGGAGTGAGTGGCGGCCCTCCTGCGAGACCAAGAAGCATCGACTCGCGCACGATATCGGTGTCTTTCGACGTGCCCGCCGTCCACCGCCGCACGAGTACGGCAAACCGCGTATGCCGGGGCGGGGTTGGCGACGCCGACGCAAAAGTGGGAACCGCCACTAGGATGTTCGCCGTTTTTGGCAGAGTGAGTGCTGGCACTCCGGCGAAGCGAAAGAGCGCGAATGCGCCCACGAAAGTGGCGTGTTTGGACGTGCTTGACGACGACCACCGCAGGAAAACGAAAAACCACGTCAGCCGGGGCGAGCGACCCATGGCGGTCTGGGTGCTTATCGCTGCTATTATAGGGGCACCCCGGCAGACGCAAAAAAAAAAAATTTTTTTTCGACATTCTTTTTTGCTCGTCGACCTCGGGTGACCCAGGTCGCAGTGGGAGCCGCGCACGAAAGCGGCGTCGCGAGACGGCTTCGCGGTCGCTAGTCGCACGAGCTCGGCAACCGCGTCTGCCGGGGCGGAGTTCGGGACGCCGACGGCTAAGTGGGAACCGCCGCTCGGATGTTCGCCGTTTGTGGCCGAGTGAGTGCTGGCACTCCGGCGAAGCCAAACGGGGCCGATTCCGGCACGATATCGGCGTCTTTCTACGTGCTCGCCGGCGACCGTCGCACGAGTACGGCAAAGTGCGTCTGCCGGGGCGGGGTTTGCGACGCGTACGCAATAGTGAGAACCGTCGCTCGGATGTTCGTCGTCTTTCGCCGAGCCAGTGCTGGCACTCCGGCGAAGCCGAACGGAGCCGATTCGGGCACGATATCGGCGTCTTTCCACGTGCTCGCCGGCGACCGTCGCACGAGTACGGTAAACCGCGTCAGCCGGGGCGGAGTTCGGGACGCCGATGCGAAAGTGGGAAGCGCCGCTCGGATCTTCGCCGTTTTTGGAGGAGTCAGTGGCGGCACTCCGGTGAAGCCAAGGTGCGCCAATTCGCGCACGATATCGGCGTCTTTCGACGTGCCCGCCGGCCACCGTCGCACGAGTACGGCAAACCTCGTCTGCCGGGGCGGGGTTTGCGACGCCGACGCAAAAGTGGGAACCGCCGCTCGGATGTTCGCCGTTTTTGGCAGAGTGAGTGCTGGCACTCCGGCGAAGCGAAAGAGCGTGAATGCGCCCACGAAAGTAGCGTATTTGGACGTGCTTGACGGCGACCGCCGCAGGAGTACGAAAAACCACGTCAGCCGGGGCGAGCGACCCACGGCGGTCTGGGTGCTTATCGCTGCTATTATAGGGGCACCCCGGCAGACGCAGAAAGAAAAAAAAAAAATGGGGACATGGCGTGCGTCACCGTGCGGCTTCGCAGCGTTGCCGAAGTCGCCGAGCCCTTCGACTGAGCCGAACGGCGGACAGGGAACGTTGGTCGGCCGTTCTAACCTGTCGGTGCCACGCCGAGACGTCGTTAAGGAAAACCGCGTCGTGGGCCTCTACGACGCCGTCGAGTCGTTGTACGTTTGGTGTCCAGCGTGTCGGCGGCGAGTAGCGGACACGTCGTTCACGACTTCGGTCTTTCGCAGTCGACGCGAACTTGCGGAGAGTCGTGGTGCCTCACGTTTTCGGCAGAAACCGCGGCGGAATTTTCCCGTGCGTGCGCGCACGACCTCGGTGCTGTGCCGTCAGCGTAGTGTTGCACAAACTCGTGGCCTACCCAAGGTGCGGTACGTTTGCGGCCGTATCCTCGGTGGGAATTTCGTGAGTAGGGTCGCAAATTCTACGACCTCGGCGGGTTTGAGAGCGACGTAGACTTGTGGCACGCTCAACGTGCCACACGTTTCGGGGCACACCCGCGGTGAAATTTTCTCGAGTACGCTCGTATTAGTGCCCAAGGAGGTCTGGGTACTTATCGCTGCTATTATGTGGGGGTTCTCGTGAGCGGCGTACGCGAAAGCGACCGGGTGTCTGATATGCGGCGGGCTTCGGCCTCGTCAAGCGTGTCCTCGGGTCTGCTCCAGGGGAATCCACGGCAGTCGTCTGCAGCCTCATCCGCTTGATGCGTTAGGGGCTGGTTGTCGGACGGTGCCGTTTTACCACGATATCGAGGTGTGTTCCGTGTCGTCCTCGGGCGATTCAGATGCGAAAGCGCCGAAGACGCGGGCGTGACCCGTCGTCTGGCGGCTTTGCAGTCTCGGCTCCGTTGCTAGTTCCGGCCGGTCCACCGACAGTGCAGCGGGCTTGGGCAACCCGCACGGCGCGACCGAGTCGATGCAACGAAAAAGAGCGAGCATGAACGTGCTTCTTGCCGCACGGCTCCCACTCGTCTTTCGGGAAGGTTGTGCCGTAGCGAGCTCGAACGCCGTCATCTCGGAGTGCAAAATAAGCGTGTTGGGGCGCCTGAAGGTGGCCTC
Organism: Rhipicephalus microplus; assembly: GCF_043290135.1. Classification (NCBI taxonomy): domain Eukaryota; kingdom Metazoa; phylum Arthropoda; class Arachnida; order Ixodida; family Ixodidae; genus Rhipicephalus; species Rhipicephalus microplus. The sequence continues at coordinate 329,773 of NW_027464709.1, forward strand.
CGCCGCACACAGACTGCGTCCGGCCCGCCGAAGGCGAGGACGGACGCGCAGTCGAACGATTACCTGGTTGATCCTGCCAGTAATCATATGCTTGTCTCAAAGATTAAGCCATGCATGTCTAAGTACATGCCGAAATAAGGCGAAACCGCGAATGGCTCATTAAATCAGTTATGGTTCCTTAGATCGTTTCTTCCTACTTGGATAACTGTGGCAATTCTAGAGCTAATACATGCAGTGAGCCTGGAGCCCTTTGGGTAACGGGTGCTTTTATTAGACCAAGATCGATCGGGTTTCGGCCCGTATTGTGTGGTGACTCTGGATAACTTTGTGCTGATCGCATGGCCACGAGCCGGCGACGTTTCTTTCAAGTGTCTGCCTTATCAACTTTCGATGGTAGGTTACTTGCTTACCATGGTTGTTACGGGTAACGGAGAATCAGGGTTCGATTCCGGAGAGGGAGCCTGAGAAACGGCTACCACATCCAAGGAAGGCAGCAGGCGCGCAAATTACCCACTCCCGGCACGGGGAGGTAGTGACGAAAAATAACAATACGGGACTCTTTTGAGGCCCCGTAATTGAAATGAGTACACTATAAATCCTTTAACGAGGATCAATTGGAGGGCAAGTCTGGTGCCAGCAGCCGCGGTAATTCCAGCTCCAATAGCGTATACTAAAGCTGCTGCGGTTAAAAAGCTCGTAGTTGGATCTCAGTTCCAGACGAGTAGTGCATCTACCCGATGCGACGGCTCGGACTGAACATCATGCCGGTTCTTTCTTGGTGCACTTCATTGTGTGCCTCGAGATGGCCGGTGCTTTTACTTTGAAAAAATTAGAGTGCTCAACGCAGGCGAGTCGCCTGAATAAACTTGCATGGAATAATAGAACAAGACCTCGTTTCTGTTCTGTTGGTTTTTGGAATACGAGGTAATGATTAAGAGGGACGGACGGGGGCATTCGTATTGCGGCGCTAGAGGTGAAATTCTTGGACCGTCGCAAGACGAACTACTGCGAAAGCATTTGCCAAGAATGTTTTCATTGATCAAGAACGAAAGTCAGAGGTTCGAAGGCGATCAGATACCGCCCTAGTTCTGACCATAAACGATGCCAACCAGCGATCCGCCTGAGTTACTCAAATGACTCGGCGGGCAGCTTCCGGGAAACCAAAGTATTTGGGTTCCGGGGGAAGTATGGTTGCAAAGCTGAAACTTAAAGGAATTGACGGAAGAGCACCGCCAGGAGTGGAGCCTGCGGCTTAATTTGACTCAACACGGGAAAACTTACCCGGCCCGGACACTGGGAGGATTGACAGATTGAGAGCTCTTTCTTGATTCGGTGGATGGTGGTGCATGGCCGTTCTTAGTTGGTGGAGCGATTTGTCTGGTTAATTCCGATAACGAACGAGACTCTAGCCTATTAAATAGGTGCGGGGTTCCCAGCACCTTACAACCTTCTTAGAGGGACAAGCGGCTCCTAGCCGCACGAAACAGAGCAATAACAGGTCTGTGATGCCCTTAGATGTCCGGGGCCGCACGCGCGCTACACTGAAGGAAGCAGCGTGTCTTTATCCCTGTCTGAAAAGACTGGGTAACCCGTGGAACTTCTTTCGTGATTGGGATAGGGGCTTGCAATTGTTCCCCTTGAACGAGGAATTCCCAGTAAGCGCGAGTCATAAGCTCGCGTTGATTACGTCCCTGCCCTTTGTACACACCGCCCGTCGCTACTACCGATTGAATGATTTAGTGAGGTCTTCGGACCGATGTCCGGCGCGGCCTTTCGGTTGCGCCGGTCTGTTGGAAAGATGACCAAACTTGATCATTTAGAGGAAGTAAAAGTCGTAACAAGGTTTCCGTAGGTGAACCTGCGGAAGGATCATTAACGGATTGTGAAGGGTGAGCGCCTCAGCTGCGTCTGCGCCCGACACTTTCTGCCGCTGACCCCGTTTGGACGCGGGGTCGGCTTTTCCCCACGGGGCTGCCTGAATGTGGAGCGGCACCCCGTGACAAATTGTTGCGCCCAGCGGACGCCAACACCGCGACCTTGGACGGTCGGCCAGGTGGCGGACGCGGGTACAAACGGCGCAACGCACTCATAGGTCGGCTTTCGACCCGCCACAGCACCGTGGCTCGAAGCGCTCGAAATGCGCGACCCGACCGCTGCGGGACCGCCTAGTACTGTAAACAGGAGCGGCGGAGCGCGAACGGCGAGTCGTGGTTACGTCGGTAGAAGGCGAGGCTGCGCGTTCCCGAAACGCCAGCCGAGTGCCCTCCCGACCGTTCGAGCGTGCAAGAACGAGACCCGACAATCGCGCGGCGACTGCCAAGTACGAGAGGAACGGCACAAGCGTCGGCGGTCGGTCAAGGAACTGGCGATGTGACGGGTCCGCTGTGCACCAGTGCATACCGTCCCGCCGTCCGCGGCAAGCGCCTCCGCGTCCTCGGGTGACGGAGGCTGCCGGTCGGTTCTTGCAGGCGAGGGATCTCGCTGGCACCGGTTCGCGTTGACGCGCGGCCGGTCATGGCACGGCGATGCGACGGCCGAGGTGCGCAGTACTCGATGGAGGAACCGCACGCTCCGATGACCGTCCCGCCCTCCGCGGCGTATGCGTACCGACCGTAATGGTTGCAGCAGCGCCGGCCGGCTTTTGAATTCGCCACACGAAACACGGTGCGAGATCGCGGTTAGGGGAGCGTCGACGTTGCCAGGCGTTTTGCTTGCTGCCGAGGGAAAG
>NW_027464709.1:342500-355000 GCF_043290135.1 Rhipicephalus microplus
CGCGCCGCCCCGGCTGACGCGGTTTCGTGCCGCCCCGGCAGACGCAGTTCGGACTTAGCACTTTTCGGCTGTGCCTGGCTGGCGGCCCACTCACTCGATCGCCATGTCTGTTTGCCACAGTTTTCCCGGTGGTGCCGCACCCGGGCTCGCCCCGGCAGACGCGTTTTTTTTTTCTTTCGCCCCGGCTGACGCAGTTTTCGCGCCGCCCCGGCTGACGCGGTTTCGTGCCGCCCCGGCAGACGCGGTTTTTTGCGCCGCCCCGGCTGACGCGGTTTTTGCCGCCCCGGCTGACGCAGTTCGGACTTAGCACTTTTCGGCTGTGCCTGGCTGGCGGCCCACTCACTCGATCGCCATGTCTGTTTGCCACAGTTTTCCCGGTGGTGCCGCACCCGGGCTCGCCCCGGCTGACGCAGTTTTCGCGCCGCCCCGGCTGACGCGGTTTCGTGCCGCCCCGGCAGACGCGGTTTTCGCGCCGCCCCGGCTGACGCAGTTCGGACTTAGCACTTTTTGGGCTGAGCCTGGCTGGCGGCCCACTCACTCGATCGCCATGTCTGTTTGCCACAGTCTTCCCGGTGGTGCCGCACCCGGGCTCGCCCCGGCTGACGCAGTTTTCGCGCCGCCCCGGCTGACGCGGTTTCGTGCCGCCCCGGCAGACGCGGTTTTCGCGCCGCCCCGGCTGACGCGGTTTCGTGCCGCCCCGGCAGACGCGGTTTTCGCGCCGCCCCGGCTGACGCGGTTTCGTGCCGCCCCGGCAGACGCAGTTCGGACTTAGCACTTTTCGGCTGTGCCTGGCTGGCGGCCCACTCACTCAATCGCCATGTCTGTTTGCCACAGTTTTCCCGGTGGTGCCGCACCCGGGCTCGCCCCGGCTGACGCAGTTTTCGCGCCGCCCCGGCTGACGCGGTTTCGTGCCGCCCCGGCAGACGCGGTTTTCGCGCCGCCCCGGCTGACGCGGTTTCGTGCCGCCCCGGCAGACGCAGTTCGGACTTAGCACTTTTCGGCTGTGCCTGGCTGGCGGCCCACTCACTCGATCGCCATGTCTGTTTGCCACAGTTTTCCCGGTGGTGCCGCACCCGGGCTCGCCCCGGCAGACGCGTTTTTTTTTTTCTTTCGCCCCGGCTGACGCAGTTTTCGCGCCGCCCCGGCTGACGCGGTTTCGTGCCGCCCCGGCAGACGCGGTTTTTTGCGCCGCCCCGGCTGACGCGGTTTTTGCCGCCCCGGCTGACGCAGTTCGGACTTAGCACTTTTCGGCTGTGCCTGGCTGGCGGCCCACTCACTCGATCGCCATGTCTGTTTGCCACAGTTTTCCCGGTGGTGCCGCACCCGGGCTCGCCCCGGCTGACGCAGTTTTCGCGCCGCCCCGGCTGACGCGGTTTCGTGCCGCCCCGGCAGACGCGGTTTTCGCGCCGCCCCGGCTGACGCAGTTCGGACTTAGCACTTTTTGGGCTGAGCCTGGCTGGCGGCCCACTCACTCGATCGCCATGTCTGTTTGCCACAGTCTTCCCGGTGGTGCCGCACCCGGGCTCGCCCCGGCAGACGCGTTTTTTTTTCTTTCGCCCCGGCAGACGTGGTTCCCCCCCCCCCTTTTCGCTCGCCCCGGCTGACGAGGTTTTCGCGCCGCCCCGGCTGACGCAGTTTTCGCGCCGCCCCGGCTGACGCGGTTTCGTGCCGCCCCGGCTGACGCGGTTTTCGCGCCGCCCCGGCTGACGCGGTTTTTGCGTCGCCCCGGCTGACACGGTTCGGACTTTGCACTTTTCGGCTGTGCCTGGCTGGCGGCCCACTCACTCGATCGCCATGTCTGTTTGCCACAGTTTTCCCGGTGGTGCCGCACCCGGGCTCGCCCCGGCTGACGCAGTTTTCGCGCCGCCCCGGCTGACGCGGTTTCGTGCCGCCCCGGCAGACGCGGTTTTCGCGCCGCCCCGGCTGACGCGGTTTCGTGCCGCCCCGGCAGACGCAGTTCGGACTTAGCACTTTTCGGCTGTGCCTGGCTGGCGGCCCACTCACTCAATCGCCATGTCTGTTTGCCACAGTTTTCCCGGTGGTGCCGCACCCGGGCTCGCCCCGGCTGACGCAGTTTTCGCGCCGCCCCGGCTGACGCGGTTTCGTGCCGCCCCGGCAGACGCGGTTTTCGCGCCGCCCCGGCTGACGCGGTTTCGTGCCGCCCCGGCAGACGCAGTTCGGACTTAGCACTTTTCGGCTGTGCCTGGCTGGCGGCCCACTCACTCGATCGCCATGTCTGTTTGCCACAGTTTTCCCGGTGGTGCCGCACCCGGGCTCGCCCCGGCAGACGCGTTTTTTTTTTTCTTTCGCCCCGGCTGACGCAGTTTTCGCGCCGCCCCGGCTGACGCGGTTTCGTGCCGCCCCGGCAGACGCGGTTTTTTGCGCCGCCCCGGCTGACGCGGTTTTTGCCGCCCCGGCTGACGCAGTTCGGACTTAGCACTTTTCGGCTGTGCCTGGCTGGCGGCCCACTCACTCGATCGCCATGTCTGTTTGCCACAGTTTTCCCGGTGGTGCCGCACCCGGGCTCGCCCCGGCTGACGCAGTTTTCGCGCCGCCCTGGCTGACGCGGTTTCGTGCCGCCCCGGCAGACGCGGTTTTCGCGCCGCCCCGGCTGACGCAGTTCGGACTTAGCACTTTTTGGGCTGAGCCTGGCTGGCGGCCCACTCACTCGATCGCCATGTCTGTTTGCCACAGTCTTCCCGGTGGTGCCGCACCCGGGCTCGCCCCGGCAGACGCGTTTTTTTTTCTTTCGCCCCGGCAGACGTGGTTCCCCCCCCCCCCTTTTCGCTCGCCCCGGCTGACGAGGTTTTCGCGCCGCCCCGGCTGACGCAGTTTTCGCGCCGCCCCGGCTGACGCGGTTTCGTGCCGCCCCGGCTGACGCGGTTTTCGCGCCGCCCCGGCTGACGCGGTTTTTGCGTCGCCCCGGCTGACACGGTTCGGACTTTGCACTTTTTGGCTGAGCCTGGCTGGCGGCCCACTCACTCGATCGCCATGTCTGTTTGCCACAGTTTTCCCGGTGGTGCCGCACCCGGGCTCGCCCCGGCAGACGCGTTTTTTTTTTTCCTTCGCCCCGGCAGACGTGGTTCCCCCCCCCCTCCGTCTTTCTTTTTGTTTTTTTTTTTCGCCGCGGCTGAAGTGGATTTTTCGGTGCCTCGACGCCCCGGTAGTCGCGGTTTTTCCGTTTCCGCACGGCCCCGGCTGACGCTGCTCGGTCACAGTCGCCTTTTGTGAGGATTGCAGACTTCTTGAGCGCGGGTGTTTTTTTTTGTTGTTGTTGTTGTTTTATTACGCATTCGCTCCAGCAGACGCTGTTTAGACTTTTTGTTTCCTCTTTTATCCTGCGACGAGGTGACGAGGTTTATTCGGTGCCCCGCCGCCCCGGCTGAAGTGATTTTTCCTGTCCCGTGCCGCCCCGGCTGACGCGGTTGGGACTTCGCGTTTGTTCGGCCGCCACGGGTTTTGGCGCACTCGCTCGGTTGCTTGTTGTTGCCACTTGTTGCGAACCCAGGTTTCTTGAGCGAGCGCGGGCGTTTTTTCTTCCTTTCTTTCTTTGTTCTATGTGTTAGCGAATCGGCCTTTAATATCACACGAGGACTCACAACCAACAATTTTCAGTTTGAAGTGTAAAAAATCTGCAGGTGTTGACGTAACTGACTTGCCCCGTACCCTTGAGTACATCCATGAAGTTCTCGTAGTACTACTAAATCGCATTATTCCAAGTGGAGAAATTCCCATAAACTTGCAAACCTCTACACGAAAATCGGTGCGCGTGATAAAGTTGAAAATTATCGTCCGATATCAAATGTGCCTTCTATAACACAAATTCTAGGAAAAAAAAAAAAAACACTTGTTCGCCGTTTTCTGCGCCGTGACTGGCAGCACTCCGGCGAAGCGAAACGGGGTCGATTCGAGCACGATATCGGCGTCTTTCGACGTGCTCGCCGGCGACCGTCGCACGAGTACGTCGCACGAGCGCGTCTGCCGGGGCGCCGTTTGCGAAGCCGACGCAAAAGTGGGAACCGCCGCTCGGATGATCGCCGCTTTCGGCAGAGTGAGTGTTGGCACTCCGGGGAAGCGAAACAGCGTGAATGCGCCCACGAAATCGGCGTATTTTGAAGTGCCCGCCGGCGACCGTCGCACGAGTACGGTAAACCGCGTCAGCCGGGGCGTAGTTCGGGACGCCGACGAAAAAGTGGGAAGCGCAACTCGGATCTTCGCCGTTTTTGCAGGAGTGAGTGGCGGCCCTCCTGCGAGACCAAGAAGCATCGATTCGTGCACGAATTCGGCGCCTTTCGACGTGATCGCCGGCGACCGTCGCTCGAGTAGGGCAAACCGCGTCTGCCGGGGCGGGCTTCGGGACGCCGATGCGAAAGTGGGAAACGCTGCTCGGATGTTCGCCGTTTTTGGCCGAGTGAGTGCTGGCACTCGGGCGAAGCCAAACGGGGCCGATTACGGCACGATATCGGCGTCTTTCGACGTGCCCGGCGGCGACCGTCGCACGAGTACGGTAAACCGCGTCAGCCCGGGCGGAGTTCGGGACGCCGATGCGAAAGTGGAGAACGCCGCTCGGATCTTCGCCGTTTTTGGAGGAGTGAGTGGCGGCACTCCGGAGAAGCCAAGGAGCGCCAATTAGCGCACGATATCGGCGTCTTTCGACGCGCTCGCCGGCGACCGTCGCACGAGTAGGGCAAACCGCGTCTGCCGGGGCGGGGTTTACGACGCCGACGCAAAAGTGGGAACCGCCGCTCGGATGTTGGCCGTTTTTGGCAGAGTGAGTGCTGGCACACCGGCGACGCGAAAGAGCGCGAAAGCGCCCACGAAAGTGGCGTATTTGGACGTGCTTGACGGCGACCGCTGCAGGAGTACGAAAAACCACGTCAGCCGGGGCGAGCGACCCACGGCGGTCTGGGTGCTTATCGCTGCTATTATAGGGGCACCCCGGCAGACGCAGAAAAAAAAAATTTTTTTTCGACCTTCTTTTTTGCTGGTCGAGCTCGGGTAACCCAGGTCGCAATGGGAGCCGCGCACGAAAGCGGCGTCGCGAGACGCGTTCGCGGTCGCTAGTCGCACGAGCTCGGCAACCGCGTCAGCCGGCGCGGAGTTCGGGATGCCGACGGCTAAGTGGGTACCGCTGCTCGGATGTTCGCCGTTTTTGGCCGAGTGAGTGCTGGCACTCCGGCGAAGCGAAACGGGGCCGATTCGGGCACGATATCGGCGTATTTCGACGTGCTCGCCGGCGACCGTCGCACGAGTACGGCAAAGCGCGTCTGCCGGGGCGAGGTTTGCGATGCCGACGAAAAAGTGGGAAGCGCCGCTCGGATCTTCGCCGTTTTTGCAGGAGTGAGTGGCGGCCCTCCTGCGAGACCAAGAAGCATCGACTCGCGCACGATATCGGTGTCTTTCGACGTGCCCGCCGGCCACCGCCGCACGAGTACGGCAAACCGCGTATGCCGGGGCGGGGTTGGCGACGCCGACGCAAAAGTGGGAACCGCCACTAGGATGTTCGCCGTTTTTGGCAGAGTGAGTGCTGGCACTCCGGCGAAGCGAAAGAGCGCGAATGCGCCCACGAAAGTGGCGTGTTTGGACGTGCTTGACGACGACCACCGCAGGAAAACGAAAAACCACGTCAGCCGGGGCGAGCGACCCATGGCGGTCTGGGTGCTTATCGCTGCTATTATAGGGGCACCCCGGCAGACGCAAAAAAAAAAAAATTTTTTTTCGACATTCTTTTTTGCTCGTCGACCTCGGGTGACCCAGGTCGCAGTGGGAGCCGCGCACGAAAGCGGCGTCGCGAGACGGCTTCGCGGTCGCTAGTCGCACGAGCTCGGCAACCGCATCTGCCGGGGCGGAGTTCGGGACGCCGACGGCTAAGTGGGAACCGCCGCTCGGATGTTCGCCGTTTGTGGCCGAGTGAGTGCTGGCACTCCGGCGAAGCCAAACGGGGCCGATTCCGGCACGATATCGGCGTCTTTCTACGTGCTCGCCGGCGACCGTCGCACGAGTACGGCAAAGTGCGTCTGCCGGGGCGGGGTTTGCGACGCGTACGCAATAGTGAGAACCGTCGCTCGGATGTTCGTCGTCTTTCGCCGAGCCAGTGCTGGCACTCCGGCGAAGCCGAACGGAGCCGATTCGGGCACGATATCGGCGTCTTTCCACGTGCTCGCCGGCGACCGTCGCACGAGTACGGTAAACCGCGTCAGCCGGGGCGGAGTTCGGGACGCCGATGCGAAAGTGGGAAGCGCCGCTCGGATCTTCGCCGTTTTTGGAGGAGTCAGTGGCGGCACTCCGGTGAAGCCAAGGTGCGCCAATTCGCGCACGATATCGGCGTCTTTCGACGTGCCCGCCGGCCACCGTCGCACGAGTACGGCAAACCTCGTCTGCCGGGGCGGGGTTTGCGACGCCGACGCAAAAGTGGGAACCGCCGCTCGGATGTTCGCCGTTTTTGGCAGAGTGAGTGCTGGCACTCCGGCGAAGCGAAAGAGCGTGAATGCGCCCACGAAAGTAGCGTATTTGGACGTGCTTGACGGCGACCGCCGCAGGAGTACGAAAAACCACGTCAGCCGGGGCGAGCGACCCACGGCGGTCTGGGTGCTTATCGCTGCTATTATAGGGGCACCCCGGCAGACGCAGAAAGAAAAAAAAAAATGGGGACATGGCGTGCGTCACCGTGCGGCTTCGCAGCGTTGCCGAAGTCGCCGAGCCCTTCGACTGAGCCGAACGGCGGACAGGGAACGTTGGTCGGCCGTTCTAACCTGTCGGTGCCACGCCGAGACGTCGTTAAGGAAAACCGCGTCGTGGGCCTCTACGACGCCGTCGAGTCGTTGTACGTTTGGTGTCCAGCGTGTCGGCGGCGAGTAGCGGACACGTCGTTCACGACTTCGGTCTTTCGCAGTCGACGCGAACTTGCGGAGAGTCGTGGTGCCTCACGTTTTCGGCAGAAACCGCGGCGGAATTTTCCCGTGCGTGCGCGCACGACCTCGGTGCTGTGCCGTCAGCGTAGTGTTGCACAAACTCGTGGCCTACCCAAGGTGCGGTACGTTTGCGGCCGTATCCTCGGTGGGAATTTCGTGAGTAGGGTCGCAAATTCTACGACCTCGGCGGGTTTGAGAGCGACGTAGACTTGTGGCACGCTCAACGTGCCACACGTTTCGGGGCACACCCGCGGTGAAATTTTCTCGAGTACGCTCGTATTAGTGCCCAAGGAGGTCTGGGTACTTATCGCTGCTATTATGTGGGGGTTCTCGTGAGCGGCGTACGCGAAAGCGACCGGGTGTCTGATATGCGGCGGGCTTCGGCCTCGTCAAGCGTGTCCTCGGGTCTGCTCCAGGGGAATCCACGGCAGTCGTCTGCAGCCTCATCCGCTTGATGCGTTAGGGGCTGGTTGTCGGACGGTGCCGTTTTACCACGATATCGAGGTGTGTTCCGTGTCGTCCTCGGGCGATTCAGATGCGAAAGCGCCGAAGACGCGGGCGTGACCCGTCGTCTGGCGGCTTTGCAGTCTCGGCTCCGTTGCTAGTTCCGGCCGGTCCACCGACAGTGCAGCGGGCTTGGGCAACCCGCACGGCGCGACCGAGTCGATGCAACGAAAAAGAGCGAGCATGAACGTGCTTCTTGCCGCACGGCTCCCACTCGTCTTTCGGGAAGGTTGTGCCGTAGCGAGCTCGAACGCCGTCATCTCGGAGTGCAAAATAAGCGTGTTGGGGCGCCTGAAGGTGGCCTCCGCCGCACACAGACTGCGTCCGGCCCGCCGAAGGCGAGGACGGACGCGCAGTCGAACGATTACCTGGTTGATCCTGCCAGTAATCATATGCTTGTCTCAAAGATTAAGCCATGCATGTCTAAGTACATGCCGAAATAAGGCGAAACCGCGAATGGCTCATTAAATCAGTTATGGTTCCTTAGATCGTTTCTTCCTACTTGGATAACTGTGGCAATTCTAGAGCTAATACATGCAGTGAGCCTGGAGCCCTTTGGGTAACGGGTGCTTTTATTAGACCAAGATCGATCGGGTTTCGGCCCGTATTGTGTGGTGACTCTGGATAACTTTGTGCTGATCGCATGGCCACGAGCCGGCGACGTTTCTTTCAAGTGTCTGCCTTATCAACTTTCGATGGTAGGTTACTTGCTTACCATGGTTGTTACGGGTAACGGAGAATCAGGGTTCGATTCCGGAGAGGGAGCCTGAGAAACGGCTACCACATCCAAGGAAGGCAGCAGGCGCGCAAATTACCCACTCCCGGCACGGGGAGGTAGTGACGAAAAATAACAATACGGGACTCTTTTGAGGCCCCGTAATTGAAATGAGTACACTCTAAATCCTTTAACGAGGATCAATTGGAGGGCAAGTCTGGTGCCAGCAGCCGCGGTAATTCCAGCTCCAATAGCGTATACTAAAGCTGCTGCGGTTAAAAAGCTCGTAGTTGGATCTCAGTTCCAGACGAGTAGTGCATCTACCCGATGCGACGGCTCGGACTGAACATCATGCCGGTTCTTTCTTGGTGCACTTCATTGTGTGCCTCGAGATGGCCGGTGCTTTTACTTTGAAAAAATTAGAGTGCTCAACGCAGGCGAGTCGCCTGAATAAACTTGCATGGAATAATAGAACAAGACCTCGTTTCTGTTCTGTTGGTTTTTGGAATACGAGGTAATGATTAAGAGGGACGGACGGGGGCATTCGTATTGCGGCGCTAGAGGTGAAATTCTTGGACCGTCGCAAGACGAACTACTGCGAAAGCATTTGCCAAGAATGTTTTCATTGATCAAGAACGAAAGTCAGAGGTTCGAAGGCGATCAGATACCGCCCTAGTTCTGACCATAAACGATGCCAACCAGCGATCCGCCTGAGTTACTCAAATGACTCGGCGGGCAGCTTCCGGGAAACCAAAGTATTTGGGTTCCGGGGGAAGTATGGTTGCAAAGCTGAAACTTAAAGGAATTGACGGAAGGGCACCACCAGGAGTGGAGCCTGCGGCTTAATTTGACTCAACACGGGAAAACTTACCCGGCCCGGACACTGGGAGGATTGACAGATTGAGAGCTCTTTCTTGATTCGGTGGATGGTGGTGCATGGCCGTTCTTAGTTGGTGGAGCGATTTGTCTGGTTAATTCCGATAACGAACGAGACTCTAGCCTATTAAATAGGTGCGGGGTTCCCAGCACCTTACAACCTTCTTAGAGGGACAAGCGGCTCCTAGCCGCACGAAACAGAGCAATAACAGGTCTGTGATGCCCTTAGATGTCCGGGGCCGCACGCGCGCTACACTGAAGGAAGCAGCGTGTCTTTATCCCTGTCTGAAAAGACTGGGTAACCCGTGGAACTTCTTTCGTGATTGGGATAGGGGCTTGCAATTGTTCCCCTTGAACGAGGAATTCCCAGTAAGCGCGAGTCATAAGCTCGCGTTGATTACGTCCCTGCCCTTTGTACACACCGCCCGTCGCTACTACCGATTGAATGATTTAGTGAGGTCTTCGGACCGATGTCCGGCGCGGCCTTTCGGTTGCGCCGGTCTGTTGGAAAGATGACCAAACTTGATCATTTAGAGGAAGTAAAAGTCGTAACAAGGTTTCCGTAGGTGAACCTGCGGAAGGATCATTAACGGATTGTGAAGGGTGAGCGCCTCAGCTGCGTCTGCGCCCGACACTTTCTGCCGCTGACCCCGTTTGGACGCGGGGTCGGCTTTTCCCCACGGGGCTGCCTGAATGTGGAGCGGCACCCCGTGACAAATTGTTGCGCCCAGCGGACGCCAACACCGCGACCTTGGACGGTCGGCCAGGTGGCGGACGCGGGTACAAACGGCGCAACGCACTCATAGGTCGGCTTTCGACCCGCCACAGCACCGTGGCTCGAAGCGCTCGAAATGCGCGACCCGACCGCTGCGGGACCGCCTAGTACTGTAAACAGGAGCGGCGGAGCGCGAACGGCGAGTCGTGGTTACGTCGGTAGAAGGCGAGGCTGCGCGTTCCCGAAACGCCAGCCGAGTGCCCTCCCGACCGTTCGAGCGTGCAAGAACGAGACCCGACAATCGCGCGGCGACTGCCAAGTACGAGAGGAACGGCACAAGCGTCGGCGGTCGGTCAAGGAACTGGCGATGTGACGGGTCCGCTGTGCACCAGTGCATACCGTCCCGCCGTCCGCGGCAAGCGCCTCCGCGTCCTCGGGTGACGGAGGCTGCCGGTCGGTTCTTGCAGGCGAGGGATCTCGCTGGCACCGGTTCGCGTTGACGCGCGGCCGGTCATGGCACGGCGATGCGACGGCCGAGGTGCGCAGTACTCGATGGAGGAACCGCACGCTCCGATGACCGTCCCGCCCTCCGCGGCGTATGCGTACCGACCGTAATGGTTGCAGCAGCGCCGGCCGGCTTTTGAATTCGCCACACGAAACACGGTGCGAGATCGCGGTTAGGGGAGCGTCGACGTTGCCAGGCGTTTTGCTTGCTGCCGAGGGAAAGGCGGCACGGCCACGTCGCGCTCGTCGCGATTAGCGGGTCTGCGCGCTTTGGGAAGGTGCCGCAACGACTTGCCGAAAGAGGAAGCACGGAAGAACGAGGGACTTGGACGTCCCGACAATTGAACGCACTTGCGGCCAGGCCCTTGCTGGCTTCGTTCTTCCGCCTCGAGTAGGCTCGTACGCGGCTCCGGCGCCGAAAGTGGTCCTTGGCACCGACTTCGGTGGACGTGGGAAGTGCCGCGCAAGTACGGCGCGCCTGGCTCCACCTGTTGGCTAAAGTAGGCAGCCGGATCGGCATTTTGGTGTGCGGTGGCAAACCGTGGATGCGAAAAAAGCTTGTGCGATTTCGTGGAACAAAAAGCGGGGGTCCCCCTTTTTATGCGGAGGAGACCGACCCGCCTGCCGTGGTGAACCGCGACGCCACGGTAAAAACGGGAGAGGCTTGTCGATGGGACCGTGCATCCCGCGCTCCACGGAGGCCGGGAGGCGGCCGCCCGAGGAAATGTGTAGCCGTCGAGGCCCGCATCTGCGTGCACTCTTATCCAAATGGGTGTACCGCAGGCATTTTCTGGTTAGGAGGGCCAATGAGAGCGAGCACACAACGATACCTACGGGTCCGGCTTGGAGAACCGGCTTCGACGCCTCCCGAGTATTTATAGAGGGGTGGACCACGAAAGCACTCGCAAGTAGCGAAAGCGAAACGCCGTCCGAAACACACCGTTTGCTCGATTTGCGGCAGCCGAAAAAGGCGCGGCAGAGTTTTGGAGTCCAAGCGTGCGCTGAAAAGCGCCCTTCTTGGCCACTGTTTGGCCGAGTGCCAGAAACGTTTGGTTTTGACTGTACGGAATTGAACAAACACTTTTTCACGACTCTAAGCGGTGGATCACTCGGTTCTCGGGTCGATGAAGAACGCAGCCAGCTGCGAGACTTGGTGTGAATTGCAGGACACACTGAGCACTGATTCTTTGAACGCACATTGCGGCCTTGGGTCTTCCCTTGGCTTCGTCTGTCTGAGGGTCGGATCACATATCAAGAGAGCCTTCGGCGCACAAGGGAACGTGAGCCGTCGACTCGTTTTGACCGCGTCGGCAACACGGACAGCACGCTGAACACCTCACAGCGAGCGCCAACAGCGGCCACTCAAGGGCGAGACGGTGGCGACCGTCGTGCCAGAGCCCAACCGAAACGGGGGCGACCGACTGCATTGAGGATGTGGCACCTCGTTGAGACCGCCGCAGGACTTCGAGTCGGAAGGAAGCCTGCAGGGAAAGTGCGGTCGAGGTTGCGTACTCCTCTCTGCGACCGGGCGCGCAAGAGCTGCGAGAGCCACGGACGCGCAACTTTAACGCACGGTAAACACGAGGAGCGAAAGCCGGCCAGCAAAGCTTCTCCAGCCGTGCGCAAAGTGCGCGAGATCGCAGCCTTGCGTTGCGCTTGTTGCCCTCGAAGTAAGCAGGGTGTCCCGTAGACCGGGCGCTCGAACACGCTGCGGGGCCGTGCCTCCTCCAGGCTTTGCCGCGCGAACAGGGAACGTTCGCGCGCAAAGCGCAGGGAGGTGAGGAGGCTGCGCCCGACGTTTGCGGTTCGCTGCGTACGCGGTTGATGCGGAGAGCACGGCGCGACGACTTGCCGCGAAGCGGAAAAAGTCTCCCGCACGAGTTGGCGAAACGTTGGCGAAGCTTAAGGCGTTCTCGTCGTAGTCCGCCGTCGGTCTAAGTGCTTCGCAGTTCCCGTCCCGTTCAAAAAACTGGGCCACTCCAGTTGGGGCGGGGGCGACGCTACACGAGACGATGCCTCTCGCCAGGCTGCGTGGCTGCCCTTGCGGCGGCGGCGACTGGCCTCGGCGGTGTTTGGGCTTTCGACACGGTCGTTTATCACGCAACTGCTCGGACGACGCACGCGCGCAGCGGAATGCCGCTTGCCAGCCTTGTGAAGATGTGACCCTGTACAGGGTTGCGGGCGCACTTGGTAGGGCGTCGTACTCGGTTCGCGATGGGTTTACGAACGTGTCCCGTCACTTCCACGTCACACCGGTTGTGCGCCGCACGCGTGC
>NW_027464709.1:357500-360000 GCF_043290135.1 Rhipicephalus microplus
GGTCCAGAAGCAGGAACGGCACTGCACCGGGACTGGGCGAGGCTCGCCGCCGTAAAAAGCGGTGCGGCCGAGCCCGGACCAGCGTCGGGACCTTCCTGTGGAAAGCCACAGCTGTGCATTTTCCGTGGGCTTCGCGCCTGAGGTTCTTGCTTCGGCCGGCAGAAAACAGCCAACTCAGAACTGGCACGGACCGGGGGAATCCGACTGTCTAATTAAAACAAAGCATTGCGAGGGCCGTTGATCGGTGCTGACGCAATGTGATTTCTGCCCAGTGCTCTGAATGTCAAAGTGAAGAAATTCAAAAAAGCGCGGGTAAACGGCGGGAGTAACTATGACTCTCTTGTCATAGTTCTTGTCAAAAGGGCTGAAGGCATCGATGTTGATGTTCACGGATGTGAACGAGCTGAAACTATTGCAGAATTGATGGAACCCGAGAGCCCTGAGGGTAATGACCCTAAAGGCCAGGACGGTATTCATGCCACAGTACTGCCAATGGTTATTGAGCCAACGGCCACGGCTTGTACGTGGGTTGAACGCACTGAAGGCACATTATGCTATGCTCATATGGCCCCCTCTGCTTCCCCAGCTCCCCTTGGTGGTAGGTCGGTGAAGGCGCGCGCTTCAGCCGACAGCCATGGGGTGTCAGCCTGGGTAATGACAGGGGCAAGGCCTAAGGACAGGCGGGTTATTAACTCCCTACCTGACCAAGCGTCTGTTGATGCTGCGGAGGAGCCAAGTTCAAACGTGGCTTCATACGCTGATTCAGGGGAGCCAGTTCTTGGTGCAACCCCTGCGGTCCCCTCCGGTCAACCAGCTCCCCTTGGCGCTGATGCGGCGAATGCGCGCGATTCTGCTGACAGTGTCCATGTGGGGTCAGTCTGGATGTCTACGGGGGTAGGACCTAGGGTCAGGAGGAAGTTCGTACTTCCACCCGACTTACGTTCGTCCGATGACGAGGACGAGGGAGGTGAACCTGTGTTCTGCGGGTCGCCCCCCGGAGAAATCACTCAAAGGAGCAGCATGCCAAAGCGTTCGGGCAACAAGCCCACAGAGGAAGGTTCTGAGAACGGAGCAGCTACCGGCTGTTCCGAAAATGCCGCCCCGGCTGACGCGAATATGACAGGCCACATATCAACCATGACAACGACATTCCAATGTCCAGAATGTACTGCAACCTTTGGAAGCAAGATTGGCCTGAGCCAGCATCGCCGGCATCGGCATTTTGAAGAATACAACGAAGATGTGAATCTGGCCAGACTCAAGCCCAGATGGAAAAAGGAGGAGGAGTACCTGATGGCAACTAAGGAGGTTGAATTAAGATCCCAGAAGGTCCGGGACATCAATGCACAGCTACTAAGAGCGTTTCCGCACCGCACGCTGCACAGCATTAAATCGCACAGAAGGCAGGAAGGTTACAAGAGGCTGGTGGAAGACCTACAGAACAGACTCTACCCAAGAAGCACTCAGGAGGTGCTAGCCGACATTGGGGAGCAAGCTGTTGAGGACGCCTCCCTGGTCATCCCCGAGGTAAATCACCGTGAGGTGATTGAGGCTGAGCTAAGAGGTCTAACAACAAAACCTCCGCCAAGAGCGTACCAAGCATACAAGCTATGGGAGCTTGCAAAGAGATTCCTCGACAGGGAGGATATAACGATAGCTCTTAATGCCTACCTAAGGGAGGTGTTCGCTTCGGACTTGCGTCCGCATGGTCGCCAACCTCTTCCACCTGTTCAAGAAAGTCGCAGGAAGAAAAAGAAGCGGGAATACGCCTTGACACAACAACTCTTCAGACGGAACAGGACACAGTGTGCAAGACAGATTCTGGATGGAGAGGCGGACTCCAAGGTGGAGGATCCCCAAGCTTTTCTAGAAGAATGGAGAGAGATCATGGAGAAAGTGGTGCCTTCATCAGTGTCTCCTGCTATCGAACGCCCGCACAAGGTTATCGATCCTGTGTTCCTTATCACAGAAATGGACATTAAGGCGGCAATGCCCTCATCAAGCTCGGCAGCCGGACCTGATGGCTTTGCGGCGAGGGAACTGCGGAAGGTTCCGCCAGTAATACTCCAGGTTCTACTTAACTTGCTCCTGCTGCTGAAGCGACTTCCACTCTTTCTCACCCAAGCACGAACGATCTTCATTCCCAAAGTTCCTGGTGCTTCAACAGCCTCGCAACACCGCCCAATCTCAATATCTCATGTGCTCCTTAGACTGCTTCATAAGATATATTTCCGAAGGCTGCTTGCTGACCTCGATTTGGACCTGCAGCAGAGGGCATTTTTGCCAGTGGATGGGTGTGCTGAAAACATTCTTCTCCTTGCGACAATCATTGATGAAGCGCGCAAGTCACTGCGACCCTTGTCTCTGGCCTCGCTTGACATTGCGAAGGCTTTCGATAGGGTTGTTTTACCGGCAATCTTGAGAGCCTTACGCAGAAAAGGGATCTCTGAAGACTTTATCTCGTACATTGAAGACTTTTACCAAAATGCGGTAACAGTGC
>NW_027464709.1:365000-377500 GCF_043290135.1 Rhipicephalus microplus
TGTTTTCTTTTGATTAAGCGCGGGCTTTTTTCTTTGTTTTTTTTTTTGATTTCGCCCCGGCAGACGCGGTTTTTGCGCCGCCCCGGCTGACGCGGTTTTTGCCGCCCCGGCTGACGCAGTTCGGACTTAGCACTTTTCGGCTGTGCCTGGCTGGCGGCCCACTCACTCGATCGCCATGTCTGTTTGCCACAGTTTTCCCGGTGGTGCCGCACCCGGGCTCGCCCCGGCTGACGCAGTTTTCGCGCCGCCCCGGCTGACGCGGTTTCGTGCCGCCCCGGCAGACGCGGTTTTCGCGCCGCCCCGGCTGACGCGGTTTCGTGCCGCCCCGGCAGACGCAGTTCGGACTTAGCACTTTTCGGCTGTGCCTGGCTGGCGGCCCACTCACTCAATCGCCATGTCTGTTTGCCACAGTTTTCCCGGTGGTGCCGCACCCGGGCTCGCCCCGGCTGACGCAGTTTTCGCGCCGCCCCGGCTGACGCGGTTTCGTGCCGCCCCGGCAGACGCGGTTTTCGCGCCGCCCCGGCTGACGCGGTTTCGTGCCGCCCCGGCAGACGCAGTTCGGACTTAGCACTTTTCGGCTGTGCCTGGCTGGCGGCCCACTCACTCGATCGCCATGTCTGTTTGCCACAGTTTTCCCGGTGGTGCCGCACCCGGGCTCGCCCCGGCAGACGCGTTTTTTTTTTCTTTCGCCCCGGCTGACGCAGTTTTCGCGCCGCCCCGGCTGACGCGGTTTCGTGCCGCCCCGGCAGACGCGGTTTTTTGCGCCGCCCCGGCTGACGCGGTTTTTGCCGCCCCGGCTGACGCAGTTCGGACTTAGCACTTTTCGGCTGTGCCTGGCTGGCGGCCCACTCACTCGATCGCCATGTCTGTTTGCCACAGTTTTCCCGGTGGTGCCGCACCCGGGCTCGCCCCGGCTGACGCAGTTTTCGCGCCGCCCCGGCTGACGCGGTTTCGTGCCGCCCCGGCAGACGCGGTTTTCGCGCCGCCCCGGCTGACGCAGTTCGGACTTAGCACTTTTTGGGCTGAGCCTGGCTGGCGGCCCACTCACTCGATCGCCATGTCTGTTTGCCACAGTCTTCCCGGTGGTGCCGCACCCGGGCTCGCCCCGGCTGACGCAGTTTTCGCGCCGCCCCGGCTGACGCGGTTTCGTGCCGCCCCGGCAGACGCGGTTTTCGCGCCGCCCCGGCTGACGCGGTTTCGTGCCGCCCCGGCAGACGCGGTTTTCGCGCCGCCCCGGCTGACGCGGTTTCGTGCCGCCCCGGCAGACGCAGTTCGGACTTAGCACTTTTCGGCTGTGCCTGGCTGGCGGCCCACTCACTCAATCGCCATGTCTGTTTGCCACAGTTTTCCCGGTGGTGCCGCACCCGGGCTCGCCCCGGCTGACGCAGTTTTCGCGCCGCCCCGGCTGACGCGGTTTCGTGCCGCCCCGGCAGACGCGGTTTTCGCGCCGCCCCGGCTGACGCGGTTTCGTGCCGCCCCGGCAGACGCAGTTCGGACTTAGCACTTTTCGGCTGTGCCTGGCTGGCGGCCCACTCACTCGATCGCCATGTCTGTTTGCCACAGTTTTCCCGGTGGTGCCGCACCCGGGCTCGCCCCGGCAGACGCGTTTTTTTTTTCTTTCGCCCCGGCTGACGCAGTTTTCGCGCCGCCCCGGCTGACGCGGTTTCGTGCCGCCCCGGCAGACGCGGTTTTTTGCGCCGCCCCGGCTGACGCGGTTTTTGCCGCCCCGGCTGACGCAGTTCGGACTTAGCACTTTTCGGCTGTGCCTGGCTGGCGGCCCACTCACTCGATCGCCATGTCTGTTTGCCACAGTTTTCCCGGTGGTGCCGCACCCGGGCTCGCCCCGGCTGACGCAGTTTTCGCGCCGCCCCGGCTGACGCGGTTTCGTGCCGCCCCGGCAGACGCGGTTTTCGCGCCGCCCCGGCTGACGCAGTTCGGACTTAGCACTTTTTGGGCTGAGCCTGGCTGGCGGCCCACTCACTCGATCGCCATGTCTGTTTGCCACAGTCTTCCCGGTGGTGCCGCACCCGGGCTCGCCCCGGCTGACGCAGTTTTCGCGCCGCCCCGGCTGACGCGGTTTCGTGCCGCCCCGGCAGACGCGGTTTTCGCGCCGCCCCGGCTGACGCGGTTTCGTGCCGCCCCGGCAGACGCGGTTTTCGCGCCGCCCCGGCTGACGCGGTTTCGTGCCGCCCCGGCAGACGCAGTTCGGACTTAGCACTTTTCGGCTGTGCCTGGCTGGCGGCCCACTCACTCAATCGCCATGTCTGTTTGCCACAGTTTTCCCGGTGGTGCCGCACCCGGGCTCGCCCCGGCTGACGCAGTTTTCGCGCCGCCCCGGCTGACGCGGTTTCGTGCCGCCCCGGCAGACGCGGTTTTCGCGCCGCCCCGGCTGACGCGGTTTCGTGCCGCCCCGGCAGACGCAGTTCGGACTTAGCACTTTTCGGCTGTGCCTGGCTGGCGGCCCACTCACTCGATCGCCATGTCTGTTTGCCACAGTTTTCCCGGTGGTGCCGCACCCGGGCTCGCCCCGGCAGACGCGTTTTTTTTTTCTTTCGCCCCGGCTGACGCAGTTTTCGCGCCGCCCCGGCTGACGCGGTTTCGTGCCGCCCCGGCAGACGCGGTTTTTTGCGCCGCCCCGGCTGACGCGGTTTTTGCCGCCCCGGCTGACGCAGTTCGGACTTAGCACTTTTCGGCTGTGCCTGGCTGGCGGCCCACTCACTCGATCGCCATGTCTGTTTGCCACAGTTTTCCCGGTGGTGCCGCACCCGGGCTCGCCCCGGCTGACGCAGTTTTCGCGCCGCCCCGGCTGACGCGGTTTCGTGCCGCCCCGGCAGACGCGGTTTTCGCGCCGCCCCGGCTGACGCAGTTCGGACTTAGCACTTTTTGGGCTGAGCCTGGCTGGCGGCCCACTCACTCGATCGCCATGTCTGTTTGCCACAGTCTTCCCGGTGGTGCCGCACCCGGGCTCGCCCCGGCAGACGCGTTTTTTTTTCTTTCGCCCCGGCAGACGTGGTTCCCCCCCCCCCTTTTCGCTCGCCCCGGCTGACGAGGTTTTCGCGCCGCCCCGGCTGACGCAGTTTTCGCGCCGCCCCGGCTGACGCGGTTTCGTGCCGCCCCGGCTGACGCGGTTTTCGCGCCGCCCCGGCTGACGCGGTTTTTGCGTCGCCCCGGCTGACACGGTTCGGACTTTGCACTTTTCGGCTGTGCCTGGCTGGCGGCCCACTCACTCGATCGCCATGTCTGTTTGCCACAGTTTTCCCGGTGGTGCCGCACCCGGGCTCGCCCCGGCTGACGCAGTTTTCGCGCCGCCCCGGCTGACGCGGTTTCGTGCCGCCCCGGCAGACGCGGTTTTCGCGCCGCCCCGGCTGACGCGGTTTCGTGCCGCCCCGGCAGACGCAGTTCGGACTTAGCACTTTTCGGCTGTGCCTGGCTGGCGGCCCACTCACTCAATCGCCATGTCTGTTTGCCACAGTTTTCCCGGTGGTGCCGCACCCGGGCTCGCCCCGGCTGACGCAGTTTTCGCGCCGCCCCGGCTGACGCGGTTTCGTGCCGCCCCGGCAGACGCGGTTTTCGCGCCGCCCCGGCTGACGCGGTTTCGTGCCGCCCCGGCAGACGCAGTTCGGACTTAGCACTTTTCGGCTGTGCCTGGCTGGCGGCCCACTCACTCGATCGCCATGTCTGTTTGCCACAGTTTTCCCGGTGGTGCCGCACCCGGGCTCGCCCCGGCAGACGCGTTTTTTTTTTTCTTTCGCCCCGGCTGACGCAGTTTTCGCGCCGCCCCGGCTGACGCGGTTTCGTGCCGCCCCGGCAGACGCGGTTTTTTGCGCCGCCCCGGCTGACGCGGTTTTTGCCGCCCCGGCTGACGCAGTTCGGACTTAGCACTTTTCGGCTGTGCCTGGCTGGCGGCCCACTCACTCGATCGCCATGTCTGTTTGCCACAGTTTTCCCGGTGGTGCCGCACCCGGGCTCGCCCCGGCTGACGCAGTTTTCGCGCCGCCCCGGCTGACGCGGTTTCGTGCCGCCCCGGCAGACGCGGTTTTCGCGCCGCCCCGGCTGACGCAGTTCGGACTTAGCACTTTTTGGGCTGAGCCTGGCTGGCGGCCCACTCACTCGATCGCCATGTCTGTTTGCCACAGTCTTCCCGGTGGTGCCGCACCCGGGCTCGCCCCGGCAGACGCGTTTTTTTTTCTTTCGCCCCGGCAGACGTGGTTCCCCCCCCCCCCCTTTTCGCTCGCCCCGGCTGACGAGGTTTTCGCGCCGCCCCGGCTGACGCAGTTTTCGCGCCGCCCCGGCTGACGCGGTTTCGTGCCGCCCCGGCTGACGCGGTTTTCGCGCCGCCCCGGCTGACGCGGTTTTTGCGTCGCCCCGGCTGACACGGTTCGGACTTTGCACTTTTTGGCTGAGCCTGGCTGGCGGCCCACTCACTCGATCGCCATGTCTGTTTGCCACAGTTTTCCCGGTGGTGCCGCACCCGGGCTCGCCCCGGCAGACGCGTTTTTTTTTTTCCTTCGCCCCGGCAGACGTGGTTCCCCCCCCCCCTCCGTCTTTCTTTTTGTTTTTTTTTTTCGCCGCGGCTGAAGTGGATTTTTCGGTGCCTCGACGCCCCGGTAGTCGCGGTTTTTCCGTTTCCGCACGGCCCCGGCTGACGCTGCTCGGTCACAGTCGCCTTTTGTGAGGATTGCAGACTTCTTGAGCGCGGGTGTTTTTTTTTGTTGTTGTTGTTGTTTTATTACGCATTCGCTCCAGCAGACGCTGTTTAGACTTTTTGTTTCCTCTTTTATCCTGCGACGAGGTGACGAGGTTTATTCGGTGCCCCGCCGCCCCGGCTGAAGTGATTTTTCCTGTCCCGTGCCGCCCCGGCTGACGCGGTTGGGACTTCGCGTTTGTTCGGCCGCCACGGGTTTTGGCGCACTCGCTCGGTTGCTTGTTGTTGCCACTTGTTGCGAACCCAGGTTTCTTGAGCGAGCGCGGGCGTTTTTTCTTCCTTTCTTTCTTTGTTCTATGTGTTAGCGAATCGGCCTTTAATATCACACGAGGACTCACAACCAACAATTTTCAGTTTGAAGTGTAAAAAATCTGCAGGTGTTGACGTAACTGACTTGCCCCGTACCCGTGAGTACATCCATGAAGTTCTCGTAGTACTACTAAATCGCATTATTCCAAGTGGAGAAATTCCCATAAACTTGCAAACCTCTACACGAAAATCGGTGCGCGTGATAAAGTTGAAAATTATCGTCCGATATCAAATGTGCCTTCTATAACACAAATTCTAGGAAAAAAAAAAAAAACACTTGTTCGCCGTTTTCTGCGCCGTGACTGGCAGCACTCCGGCGAAGCGAAACGGGGTCGATTCGAGCACGATATCGGCGTCTTTCGACGTGCTCGCCGGCGACCGTCGCACGAGTACGTCGCACGAGCGCGTCTGCCGGGGCGCCGTTTGCGAAGCCGACGCAAAAGTGGGAACCGCCGCTCGGATGATCGCCGCTTTCGGCAGAGTGAGTGTTGGCACTCCGGGGAAGCGAAACAGCGTGAATGCGCCCACGAAATCGGCGTATTTTGAAGTGCCCGCCGGCGACCGTCGCACGAGTACGGTAAACCGCGTCAGCCGGGGCGTAGTTCGGGACGCCGACGAAAAAGTGGGAAGCGCAACTCGGATCTTCGCCGTTTTTGCAGGAGTGAGTGGCGGCCCTCCTGCGAGACCAAGAAGCATCGATTCGTGCACGAATTCGGCGCCTTTCGACGTGATCGCCGGCGACCGTCGCTCGAGTAGGGCAAACCGCGTCTGCCGGGGCGGGCTTCGGGACGCCGATGCGAAAGTGGGAAACGCTGCTCGGATGTTCGCCGTTTTTGGCCGAGTGAGTGCTGGCACTCGGGCGAAGCCAAACGGGGCCGATTACGGCACGATATCGGCGTCTTTCGACGTGCCCGGCGGCGACCGTCGCACGAGTACGGTAAACCGCGTCAGCCCGGGCGGAGTTCGGGACGCCGATGCGAAAGTGGAGAACGCCGCTCGGATCTTCGCCGTTTTTGGAGGAGTGAGTGGCGGCACTCCGGAGAAGCCAAGGAGCGCCAATTAGCGCACGATATCGGCGTCTTTCGACGCGCTCGCCGGCGACCGTCGCACGAGTAGGGCAAACCGCGTCTGCCGGGGCGGGGTTTACGACGCCGACGCAAAAGTGGGAACCGCCGCTCGGATGTTGGCCGTTTTTGGCAGAGTGAGTGCTGGCACACCGGCGACGCGAAAGAGCGCGAAAGCGCCCACGAAAGTGGCGTATTTGGACGTGCTTGACGGCGACCGCTGCAGGAGTACGAAAAACCACGTCAGCCGGGGCGAGCGACCCACGGCGGTCTGGGTGCTTATCGCTGCTATTATAGGGGCACCCCGGCAGACGCAGAAAAAAAAAATTTTTTTTCGACCTTCTTTTTTGCTGGTCGAGCTCGGGTAACCCAGGTCGCAATGGGAGCCGCGCACGAAAGCGGCGTCGCGAGACGCGTTCGCGGTCGCTAGTCGCACGAGCTCGGCAACCGCGTCAGCCGGCGCGGAGTTCGGGATGCCGACGGCTAAGTGGGTACCGCTGCTCGGATGTTCGCCGTTTTTGGCCGAGTGAGTGCTGGCACTCCGGCGAAGCGAAACGGGGCCGATTCGGGCACGATATCGGCGTATTTCGACGTGCTCGCCGGCGACCGTCGCACGAGTACGGCAAAGCGCGTCTGCCGGGGCGAGGTTTGCGATGCCGACGAAAAAGTGGGAAGCGCCGCTCGGATCTTCGCCGTTTTTGCAGGAGTGAGTGGCGGCCCTCCTGCGAGACCAAGAAGCATCGACTCGCGCACGATATCGGTGTCTTTCGACGTGCCCGCCGGCCACCGCCGCACGAGTACGGCAAACCGCGTATGCCGGGGCGGGGTTGGCGACGCCGACGCAAAAGTGGGAACCGCCACTAGGATGTTCGCCGTTTTTGGCAGAGTGAGTGCTGGCACTCCGGCGAAGCGAAAGAGCGCGAATGCGCCCACGAAAGTGGCGTGTTTGGACGTGCTTGACGACGACCACCGCAGGAAAACGAAAAACCACGTCAGCCGGGGCGAGCGACCCATGGCGGTCTGGGTGCTTATCGCTGCTATTATAGGGGCACCCCGGCAGACGCAAAAAAAAAAAAATTTTTTTTCGACATTCTTTTTTGCTCGTCGACCTCGGGTGACCCAGGTCGCAGTGGGAGCCGCGCACGAAAGCGGCGTCGCGAGACGGCTTCGCGGTCGCTAGTCGCACGAGCTCGGCAACCGCGTCTGCCGGGGCGGAGTTCGGGACGCCGACGGCTAAGTGGGAACCGCCGCTCGGATGTTCGCCGTTTGTGGCCGAGTGAGTGCTGGCACTCCGGCGAAGCCAAACGGGGCCGATTCCGGCACGATATCGGCGTCTTTCTACGTGCTCGCCGGCGACCGTCGCACGAGTACGGCAAAGTGCGTCTGCCGGGGCGGGGTTTGCGACGCGTACGCAATAGTGAGAACCGTCGCTCGGATGTTCGTCGTCTTTCGCCGAGCCAGTGCTGGCACTCCGGCGAAGCCGAACGGAGCCGATTCGGGCACGATATCGGCGTCTTTCCACGTGCTCGCCGGCGACCGTCGCACGAGTACGGTAAACCGCGTCAGCCGGGGCGGAGTTCGGGACGCCGATGCGAAAGTGGGAAGCGCCGCTCGGATCTTCGCCGTTTTTGGAGGAGTCAGTGGCGGCACTCCGGTGAAGCCAAGGTGCGCCAATTCGCGCACGATATCGGCGTCTTTCGACGTGCCCGCCGGCCACCGTCGCACGAGTACGGCAAACCTCGTCTGCCGGGGCGGGGTTTGCGACGCCGACGCAAAAGTGGGAACCGCCGCTCGGATGTTCGCCGTTTTTGGCAGAGTGAGTGCTGGCACTCCGGCGAAGCGAAAGAGCGTGAATGCGCCCACGAAAGTAGCGTATTTGGACGTGCTTGACGGCGACCGCCGCAGGAGTACGAAAAACCACGTCAGCCGGGGCGAGCGACCCACGGCGGTCTGGGTGCTTATCGCTGCTATTATAGGGGCACCCCGGCAGACGCAGAAAGAAAAAAAAAAAATGGGGACATGGCGTGCGTCACCGTGCGGCTTCGCAGCGTTGCCGAAGTCGCCGAGCCCTTCGACTGAGCCGAACGGCGGACAGGGAACGTTGGTCGGCCGTTCTAACCTGTCGGTGCCACGCCGAGACGTCGTTAAGGAAAACCGCGTCGTGGGCCTCTACGACGCCGTCGAGTCGTTGTACGTTTGGTGTCCAGCGTGTCGGCGGCGAGTAGCGGACACGTCGTTCACGACTTCGGTCTTTCGCAGTCGACGCGAACTTGCGGAGAGTCGTGGTGCCTCACGTTTTCGGCAGAAACCGCGGCGGAATTTTCCCGTGCGTGCGCGCACGACCTCGGTGCTGTGCCGTCAGCGTAGTGTTGCACAAACTCGTGGCCTACCCAAGGTGCGGTACGTTTGCGGCCGTATCCTCGGTGGGAATTTCGTGAGTAGGGTCGCAAATTCTACGACCTCGGCGGGTTTGAGAGCGACGTAGACTTGTGGCACGCTCAACGTGCCACACGTTTCGGGGCACACCCGCGGTGAAATTTTCTCGAGTACGCTCGTATTAGTGCCCAAGGAGGTCTGGGTACTTATCGCTGCTATTATGTGGGGGTTCTCGTGAGCGGCGTACGCGAAAGCGACCGGGTGTCTGATATGCGGCGGGCTTCGGCCTCGTCAAGCGTGTCCTCGGGTCTGCTCCAGGGGAATCCACGGCAGTCGTCTGCAGCCTCATCCGCTTGATGCGTTAGGGGCTGGTTGTCGGACGGTGCCGTTTTACCACGATATCGAGGTGTGTTCCGTGTCGTCCTCGGGCGATTCAGATGCGAAAGCGCCGAAGACGCGGGCGTGACCCGTCGTCTGGCGGCTTTGCAGTCTCGGCTCCGTTGCTAGTTCCGGCCGGTCCACCGACAGTGCAGCGGGCTTGGGCAACCCGCACGGCGCGACCGAGTCGATGCAACGAAAAAGAGCGAGCATGAACGTGCTTCTTGCCGCACGGCTCCCACTCGTCTTTCGGGAAGGTTGTGCCGTAGCGAGCTCGAACGCCGTCATCTCGGAGTGCAAAATAAGCGTGTTGGGGCGCCTGAAGGTGGCCTCCGCCGCACACAGACTGCGTCCGGCCCGCCGAAGGCGAGGACGGACGCGCAGTCGAACGATTACCTGGTTGATCCTGCCAGTAATCATATGCTTGTCTCAAAGATTAAGCCATGCATGTCTAAGTACATGCCGAAATAAGGCGAAACCGCGAATGGCTCATTAAATCAGTTATGGTTCCTTAGATCGTTTCTTCCTACTTGGATAACTGTGGCAATTCTAGAGCTAATACATGCAGTGAGCCTGGAGCCCTTTGGGTAACGGGTGCTTTTATTAGACCAAGATCGATCGGGTTTCGGCCCGTATTGTGTGGTGACTCTGGATAACTTTGTGCTGATCGCATGGCCACGAGCCGGCGACGTTTCTTTCAAGTGTCTGCCTTATCAACTTTCGATGGTAGGTTACTTGCTTACCATGGTTGTTACGGGTAACGGAGAATCAGGGTTCGATTCCGGAGAGGGAGCCTGAGAAACGGCTACCACATCCAAGGAAGGCAGCAGGCGCGCAAATTACCCACTCCCGGCACGGGGAGGTAGTGACGAAAAATAACAATACGGGACTCTTTTGAGGCCCCGTAATTGAAATGAGTACACTCTAAATCCTTTAACGAGGATCAATTGGAGGGCAAGTCTGGTGCCAGCAGCCGCGGTAATTCCAGCTCCAATAGCGTATACTAAAGCTGCTGCGGTTAAAAAGCTCGTAGTTGGATCTCAGTTCCAGACGAGTAGTGCATCTACCCGATGCGACGGCTCGGACTGAACATCATGCCGGTTCTTTCTTGGTGCACTTCATTGTGTGCCTCGAGATGGCCGGTGCTTTTACTTTGAAAAAATTAGAGTGCTCAACGCAGGCGAGTCGCCTGAATAAACTTGCATGGAATAATAGAACAAGACCTCGTTTCTGTTCTGTTGGTTTTTGGAATACGAGGTAATGATTAAGAGGGACGGACGGGGGCATTCGTATTGCGGCGCTAGAGGTGAAATTCTTGGACCGTCGCAAGACGAACTACTGCGAAAGCATTTGCCAAGAATGTTTTCATTGATCAAGAACGAAAGTCAGAGGTTCGAAGGCGATCAGATACCGCCCTAGTTCTGACCATAAACGATGCCAACCAGCGATCCGCCTGAGTTACTCAAATGACTCGGCGGGCAGCTTCCGGGAAACCAAAGTATTTGGGTTCCGGGGGAAGTATGGTTGCAAAGCTGAAACTTAAAGGAATTGACGGAAGGGCACCACCAGGAGTGGAGCCTGCGGCTTAATTTGACTCAACACGGGAAAACTTACCCGGCCCGGACACTGGGAGGATTGACAGATTGAGAGCTCTTTCTTGATTCGGTGGATGGTGGTGCATGGCCGTTCTTAGTTGGTGGAGCGATTTGTCTGGTTAATTCCGATAACGAACGAGACTCTAGCCTATTAAATAGGTGCGGGGTTCCCAGCACCTTACAACCTTCTTAGAGGGACAAGCGGCTCCTAGCCGCACGAAACAGAGCAATAACAGGTCTGTGATGCCCTTAGATGTCCGGGGCCGCACGCGCGCTACACTGAAGGAAGCAGCGTGTCTTTATCCCTGTCTGAAAAGACTGGGTAACCCGTGGAACTTCTTTCGTGATTGGGATAGGGGCTTGCAATTGTTCCCCTTGAACGAGGAATTCCCAGTAAGCGCGAGTCATAAGCTCGCGTTGATTACGTCCCTGCCCTTTGTACACACCGCCCGTCGCTACTACCGATTGAATGATTTAGTGAGGTCTTCGGACCGATGTCCGGCGCGGCCTTTCGGTTGCGCCGGTCTGTTGGAAAGATGACCAAACTTGATCATTTAGAGGAAGTAAAAGTCGTAACAAGGTTTCCGTAGGTGAACCTGCGGAAGGATCATTAACGGATTGTGAAGGGTGAGCGCCTCAGCTGCGTCTGCGCCCGACACTTTCTGCCGCTGACCCCGTTTGGACGCGGGGTCGGCTTTTCCCCACGGGGCTGCCTGAATGTGGAGCGGCACCCCGTGACAAATTGTTGCGCCCAGCGGACGCCAACACCGCGACCTTGGACGGTCGGCCAGGTGGCGGACGCGGGTACAAACGGCGCAACGCACTCATAGGTCGGCTTTCGACCCGCCACAGCACCGTGGCTCGAAGCGCTCGAAATGCGCGACCCGACCGCTGCGGGACCGCCTAGTACTGTAAACAGGAGCGGCGGAGCGCGAACGGCGAGTCGTGGTTACGTCGGTAGAAGGCGAGGCTGCGCGTTCCCGAAACGCCAGCCGAGTGCCCTCCCGACCGTTCGAGCGTGCAAGAACGAGACCCGACAATCGCGCGGCGACTGCCAAGTACGAGAGGAACGGCACAAGCGTCGGCGGTCGGTCAAGGAACTGGCGATGTGACGGGTCCGCTGTGCACCAGTGCATACCGTCCCGCCGTCCGCGGCAAGCGCCTCCGCGTCCTCGGGTGACGGAGGCTGCCGGTCGGTTCTTGCAGGCGAGGGATCTCGCTGGCACCGGTTCGCGTTGACGCGCGGCCGGTCATGGCACGGCGATGCGACGGCCGAGGTGCGCAGTACTCGATGGAGGAACCGCACGCTCCGATGACCGTCCCGCCCTCCGCGGCGTATGCGTACCGACCGTAATGGTTGCAGCAGCGCCGGCCGGCTTTTGAATTCGCCACACGAAACACGGTGCGAGATCGCGGTTAGGGGAGCGTCGACGTTGCCAGGCGTTTTGCTTGCTGCCGAGGGAAAGGCGGCACGGCCACGTCGCGCTCGTCGCGATTAGCGGGTCTGCGCGCTTTGGGAAGGTGCCGCAACGACTTGCCGAAAGAGGAAGCACGGAAGAACGAGGGACTTGGACGTCCCGACAATTGAACGCACTTGCGGCCAGGCCCTTGCTGGCTTCGTTCTTCCGCCTCGAGTAGGCTCGTACGCGGCTCCGGCGCCGAAAGTGGTCCTTGGCACCGACTTCGGTGGACGTGGGAAGTGCCGCGCAAGTACGGCGCGCCTGGCTCCACCTGTTGGCTAAAGTAGGCAGCCGGATCGGCATTTTGGTGTGCGGTGGCAAACCGTGGATGCGAAAAAAGCTTGTGCGATTTCGTGGAACAAAAAGCGGGGGTCCCCCTTTTTATGCGGAGGAGACCGACCCGCCTGCCGTGGTGAACCGCGACGCCACGGTAAAAACGGGAGAGGCTTGTCGATGGGACCGTGCATCCCGCGCTCCACGGAGGCCGGGAGGCGGCCGCCCGAGGAAATGTGTAGCCGTCGAGGCCCGCATCTGCGTGCACTCTTATCCAAATGGGTGTACCGCAGGCATTTTCTGGTTAGGCGGGCCAATGAGAGCGAGCACACAACGATAC
>NW_027464709.1:385000-397500 GCF_043290135.1 Rhipicephalus microplus
CTTTTGATTAAGCGCGGGCTTTTTTCTTTGTTTTTTTTTTTTGATTTCGCCCCGGCAGACGCGGTTTTTGCGCCGCCCCGGCTGACGCGGTTTTTGCCGCCCCGGCTGACGCAGTTCGGACTTAGCACTTTTCGGCTGTGCCTGGCTGGCGGCCCACTCACTCGATCGCCATGTCTGTTTGCCACAGTTTTCCCGGTGGTGCCGCACCCGGGCTCGCCCCGGCTGACGCAGTTTTCGCGCCGCCCCGGCTGACGCGGTTTCGTGCCGCCCCGGCAGACGCGGTTTTCGCGCCGCCCCGGCTGACGCGGTTTCGTGCCGCCCCGGCAGACGCAGTTCTGACTTAGCACTTTTCGGCTGTGCCTGGCTGGCGGCCCACTCACTCAATCGCCATGTCTGTTTGCCACAGTTTTCCCGGTGGTGCCGCACCCGGGCTCGCCCCGGCTGACGCAGTTTTCGCGCCGCCCCGGCTGACGCGGTTTCGTGCCGCCCCGGCAGACGCGGTTTTCGCGCCGCCCCGGCTGACGCGGTTTCGTGCCGCCCCGGCAGACGCAGTTCGGACTTAGCACTTTTCGGCTGTGCCTGGCTGGCGGCCCACTCACTCGATCGCCATGTCTGTTTGCCACAGTTTTCCCGGTGGTGCCGCACCCGGGCTCGCCCCGGCAGACGCGTTTTTTTTTCTTTCGCCCCGGCTGACGCAGTTTTCGCGCCGCCCCGGCTGACGCGGTTTCGTGCCGCCCCGGCAGACGCGGTTTTTTGCGCCGCCCCGGCTGACGCGGTTTTTGCCGCCCCGGCTGACGCAGTTCGGACTTAGCACTTTTCGGCTGTGCCTGGCTGGCGGCCCACTCACTCGATCGCCATGTCTGTTTGCCACAGTTTTCCCGGTGGTGCCGCACCCGGGCTCGCCCCGGCTGACGCAGTTTTCGCGCCGCCCCGGCTGACGCGGTTTCGTGCCGCCCCGGCAGACGCGGTTTTCGCGCCGCCCCGGCTGACGCAGTTCGGACTTAGCACTTTTTGGGCTGAGCCTGGCTGGCGGCCCACTCACTCGATCGCCATGTCTGTTTGCCACAGTCTTCCCGGTGGTGCCGCACCCGGGCTCGCCCCGGCTGACGCAGTTTTCGCGCCGCCCCGGCTGACGCGGTTTCGTGCCGCCCCGGCAGACGCGGTTTTCGCGCCGCCCCGGCTGACGCGGTTTCGTGCCGCCCCGGCAGACGCGGTTTTCGCGCCGCCCCGGCTGACGCGGTTTCGTGCCGCCCCGGCAGACGCAGTTCGGACTTAGCACTTTTCGGCTGTGCCTGGCTGGCGGCCCACTCACTCAATCGCCATGTCTGTTTGCCACAGTTTTCCCGGTGGTGCCGCACCCGGGCTCGCCCCGGCTGACGCAGTTTTCGCGCCGCCCCGGCTGACGCGGTTTCGTGCCGCCCCGGCAGACGCGGTTTTCGCGCCGCCCCGGCTGACGCGGTTTCGTGCCGCCCCGGCAGACGCAGTTCGGACTTAGCACTTTTCGGCTGTGCCTGGCTGGCGGCCCACTCACTCGATCGCCATGTCTGTTTGCCACAGTTTTCCCGGTGGTGCCGCACCCGGGCTCGCCCCGGCAGACGCGTTTTTTTTTTCTTTCGCCCCGGCTGACGCAGTTTTCGCGCCGCCCCGGCTGACGCGGTTTCGTGCCGCCCCGGCAGACGCGGTTTTTTGCGCCGCCCCGGCTGACGCGGTTTTTGCCGCCCCGGCTGACGCAGTTCGGACTTAGCACTTTTCGGCTGTGCCTGGCTGGCGGCCCACTCACTCGATCGCCATGTCTGTTTGCCACAGTTTTCCCGGTGGTGCCGCACCCGGGCTCGCCCCGGCTGACGCAGTTTTCGCGCCGCCCCGGCTGACGCGGTTTCGTGCCGCCCCGGCAGACGCGGTTTTCGCGCCGCCCCGGCTGACGCAGTTCGGACTTAGCACTTTTTGGGCTGAGCCTGGCTGGCGGCCCACTCACTCGATCGCCATGTCTGTTTGCCACAGTCTTCCCGGTGGTGCCGCACCCGGGCTCGCCCCGGCAGACGCGTTTTTTTTTCTTTCGCCCCGGCAGACGTGGTTCCCCCCCCCCCCTTTTCGCTCGCCCCGGCTGACGAGGTTTTCGCCCCGCCCCGGCTGACGCAGTTTTCGCGCCGCCCCGGCTGACGCGGTTTCGTGCCGCCCCGGCTGACGCGGTTTTCGCGCCGCCCCGGCTGACGCGGTTTTTGCGTCGCCCCGGCTGACACGGTTCGGACTTTGCACTTTTCGGCTGTGCCTGGCTGGCGGCCCACTCACTCGATCGCCATGTCTGTTTGCCACAGTTTTCCCGGTGGTGCCGCACCCGGGCTCGCCCCGGCTGACGCAGTTTTCGCGCCGCCCCGGCTGACGCGGTTTCGTGCCGCCCCGGCAGACGCGGTTTTCGCGCCGCCCCGGCTGACGCGGTTTCGTGCCGCCCCGGCAGACGCAGTTCGGACTTAGCACTTTTCGGCTGTGCCTGGCTGGCGGCCCACTCACTCAATCGCCATGTCTGTTTGCCACAGTTTTCCCGGTGGTGCCGCACCCGGGCTCGCCCCGGCTGACGCAGTTTTCGCGCCGCCCCGGCTGACGCGGTTTCGTGCCGCCCCGGCAGACGCGGTTTTCGCGCCGCCCCGGCTGACGCGGTTTCGTGCCGCCCCGGCAGACGCAGTTCGGACTTAGCACTTTTCGGCTGTGCCTGGCTGGCGGCCCACTCACTCGATCGCCATGTCTGTTTGCCACAGTTTTCCCGGTGGTGCCGCACCCGGGCTCGCCCCGGCAGACGCGTTTTTTTTTTCTTTCGCCCCGGCTGACGCAGTTTTCGCGCCGCCCCGGCTGACGCGGTTTCGTGCCGCCCCGGCAGACGCGGTTTTTTGCGCCGCCCCGGCTGACGCGGTTTTTGCCGCCCCGGCTGACGCAGTTCGGACTTAGCACTTTTCGGCTGTGCCTGGCTGGCGGCCCACTCACTCGATCGCCATGTCTGTTTGCCACAGTTTTCCCGGTGGTGCCGCACCCGGGCTCGCCCCGGCTGACGCAGTTTTCGCGCCGCCCCGGCTGACGCGGTTTCGTGCCGCCCCGGCAGACGCGGTTTTCGCGCCGCCCCGGCTGACGCAGTTCGGACTTAGCACTTTTTGGGCTGAGCCTGGCTGGCGGCCCACTCACTCGATCGCCATGTCTGTTTGCCACAGTCTTCCCGGTGGTGCCGCACCCGGGCTCGCCCCGGCAGACGCGTTTTTTTTTCTTTCGCCCCGGCAGACGTGGTTCCCCCCCCCCCCCCCTTTTCGCTCGCCCCGGCTGACGAGGTTTTCGCGCCGCCCCGGCTGACGCAGTTTTCGCGCCGCCCCGGCTGACGCGGTTTCGTGCCGCCCCGGCTGACGCGGTTTTCGCGCCGCCCCGGCTGACGCGGTTTTTGCGTCGCCCCGGCTGACACGGTTCGGACTTTGCACTTTTTGGCTGAGCCTGGCTGGCGGCCCACTCACTCGATCGCCATGTCTGTTTGCCACAGTTTTCCCGGTGGTGCCGCACCCGGGCTCGCCCCGGCAGACGCGTTTTTTTTTTTCCTTCGCCCCGGCAGACGTGGTTCCCCCCCCCCCCTCCGTCTTTCTTTTTGTTTTTTTTTTTCGCCGCGGCTGAAGTGGATTTTTCGGTGCCTCGACGCCCCGGTAGTCGCGGTTTTTCCGTTTCCGCACGGCCCCGGCTGACGCTGCTCGGTCACAGTCGCCTTTTGTGAGGATTGCAGACTTCTTGAGCGCGGGTGTTTTTTTTTGTTGTTGTTGTTGTTTTATTACGCATTCGCTCCAGCAGACGCTGTTTAGACTTTTTGTTTCCTCTTTTATCCTGCGACGAGGTGACGAGGTTTATTCGGTGCCCCGCCGCCCCGGCTGAAGTGATTTTTCCTGTCCCGTGCCGCCCCGGCTGACGCGGTTGGGACTTCGCGTTTGTTCGGCCGCCACGGGTTTTGGCGCACTCGCTCGGTTGCTTGTTGTTGCCACTTGTTGCG
The DNA here is from genome assembly GCF_043290135.1 of Rhipicephalus microplus. Taxonomy (NCBI): domain Eukaryota; kingdom Metazoa; phylum Arthropoda; class Arachnida; order Ixodida; family Ixodidae; genus Rhipicephalus; species Rhipicephalus microplus. The sequence continues at coordinate 389,010 of NW_027464709.1, forward strand.
AACCCAGGTTTCTTGAGCGAGCGCGGGCGTTTTTTCTTCCTTTCTTTCTTTGTTCTATGTGTTAGCGAATCGGCCTTTAATATCACACGAGGACTCACAACCAACAATTTTCAGTTTGAAGTGTAAAAAATCTGCAGGTGTTGACGTAACTGACTTGCCCCGTACCCTTGAGTACATCCATGAAGTTCTCGTAGTACTACTAAATCGCATTATTCCAAGTGGAGAAATTCCCATAAACTTGCAAACCTCTACACGAAAATCGGTGCGCGTGATAAAGTTGAAAATTATCGTCCGATATCAAATGTGCCTTCTATAACACAAATTCTAGGAAAAAAAAAAAAAAACACTTGTTCGCCGTTTTCTGCGCCGTGACTGGCAGCACTCCGGCGAAGCGAAACGGGGTCGATTCGAGCACGATATCGGCGTCTTTCGACGTGCTCGCCGGCGACCGTCGCACGAGTACGTCGCACGAGCGCGTCTGCCGGGGCGCCGTTTGCGAAGCCGACGCAAAAGTGGGAACCGCCGCTCGGATGATCGCCGCTTTCGGCAGAGTGAGTGTTGGCACTCCGGGGAAGCGAAACAGCGTGAATGCGCCCACGAAATCGGCGTATTTTGAAGTGCCCGCCGGCGACCGTCGCACGAGTACGGTAAACCGCGTCAGCCGGGGCGTAGTTCGGGACGCCGACGAAAAAGTGGGAAGCGCAACTCGGATCTTCGCCGTTTTTGCAGGAGTGAGTGGCGGCCCTCCTGCGAGACCAAGAAGCATCGATTCGTGCACGAATTCGGCGCCTTTCGACGTGATCGCCGGCGACCGTCGCTCGAGTAGGGCAAACCGCGTCTGCCGGGGCGGGCTTCGGGACGCCGATGCGAAAGTGGGAAACGCTGCTCGGATGTTCGCCGTTTTTGGCCGAGTGAGTGCTGGCACTCGGGCGAAGCCAAACGGGGCCGATTACGGCACGATATCGGCGTCTTTCGACGTGCCCGGCGGCGACCGTCGCACGAGTACGGTAAACCGCGTCAGCCCGGGCGGAGTTCGGGACGCCGATGCGAAAGTGGAGAACGCCGCTCGGATCTTCGCCGTTTTTGGAGGAGTGAGTGGCGGCACTCCGGAGAAGCCAAGGAGCGCCAATTAGCGCACGATATCGGCGTCTTTCGACGCGCTCGCCGGCGACCGTCGCACGAGTAGGGCAAACCGCGTCTGCCGGGGCGGGGTTTACGACGCCGACGCAAAAGTGGGAACCGCCGCTCGGATGTTGGCCGTTTTTGGCAGAGTGAGTGCTGGCACACCGGCGACGCGAAAGAGCGCGAAAGCGCCCACGAAAGTGGCGTATTTGGACGTGCTTGACGGCGACCGCTGCAGGAGTACGAAAAACCACGTCAGCCGGGGCGAGCGACCCACGGCGGTCTGGGTGCTTATCGCTGCTATTATAGGGGCACCCCGGCAGACGCAGAAAAAAAAAATTTTTTTTCGACCTTCTTTTTTGCTGGTCGAGCTCGGGTAACCCAGGTCGCAATGGGAGCCGCGCACGAAAGCGGCGTCGCGAGACGCGTTCGCGGTCGCTAGTCGCACGAGCTCGGCAACCGCGTCAGCCGGCGCGGAGTTCGGGATGCCGACGGCTAAGTGGGTACCGCTGCTCGGATGTTCGCCGTTTTTGGCCGAGTGAGTGCTGGCACTCCGGCGAAGCGAAACGGGGCCGATTCGGGCACGATATCGGCGTATTTCGACGTGCTCGCCGGCGACCGTCGCACGAGTACGGCAAAGCGCGTCTGCCGGGGCGAGGTTTGCGATGCCGACGAAAAAGTGGGAAGCGCCGCTCGGATCTTCGCCGTTTTTGCAGGAGTGAGTGGCGGCCCTCCTGCGAGACCAAGAAGCATCGACTCGCGCACGATATCGGTGTCTTTCGACGTGCCCGCCGGCCACCGCCGCACGAGTACGGCAAACCGCGTATGCCGGGGCGGGGTTGGCGACGCCGACGCAAAAGTGGGAACCGCCACTAGGATGTTCGCCGTTTTTGGCAGAGTGAGTGCTGGCACTCCGGCGAAGCGAAAGAGCGCGAATGCGCCCACGAAAGTGGCGTGTTTGGACGTGCTTGACGACGACCACCGCAGGAAAACGAAAAACCACGTCAGCCGGGGCGAGCGACCCATGGCGGTCTGGGTGCTTATCGCTGCTATTATAGGGGCACCCCGGCAGACGCAAAAAAAAAAAAATTTTTTTTCGACATTCTTTTTTGCTCGTCGACCTCGGGTGACCCAGGTCGCAGTGGGAGCCGCGCACGAAAGCGGCGTCGCGAGACGGCTTCGCGGTCGCTAGTCGCACGAGCTCGGCAACCGCGTCTGCCGGGGCGGAGTTCGGGACGCCGACGGCTAAGTGGGAACCGCCGCTCGGATGTTCGCCGTTTGTGGCCGAGTGAGTGCTGGCACTCCGGCGAAGCCAAACGGGGCCGATTCCGGCACGATATCGGCGTCTTTCTACGTGCTCGCCGGCGACCGTCGCACGAGTACGGCAAAGTGCGTCTGCCGGGGCGGGGTTTGCGACGCGTACGCAATAGTGAGAACCGTCGCTCGGATGTTCGTCGTCTTTCGCCGAGCCAGTGCTGGCACTCCGGCGAAGCCGAACGGAGCCGATTCGGGCACGATATCGGCGTCTTTCCACGTGCTCGCCGGCGACCGTCGCACGAGTACGGTAAACCGCGTCAGCCGGGGCGGAGTTCGGGACGCCGATGCGAAAGTGGGAAGCGCCGCTCGGATCTTCGCCGTTTTTGGAGGAGTCAGTGGCGGCACTCCGGTGAAGCCAAGGTGCGCCAATTCGCGCACGATATCGGCGTCTTTCGACGTGCCCGCCGGCCACCGTCGCACGAGTACGGCAAACCTCGTCTGCCGGGGCGGGGTTTGCGACGCCGACGCAAAAGTGGGAACCGCCGCTCGGATGTTCGCCGTTTTTGGCAGAGTGAGTGCTGGCACTCCGGCGAAGCGAAAGAGCGTGAATGCGCCCACGAAAGTAGCGTATTTGGACGTGCTTGACGGCGACCGCCGCAGGAGTACGAAAAACCACGTCAGCCGGGGCGAGCGACCCACGGCGGTCTGGGTGCTTATCGCTGCTATTATAGGGGCACCCCGGCAGACGCAGAAAGAAAAAAAAAAATGGGGACATGGCGTGCGTCACCGTGCGGCTTCGCAGCGTTGCCGAAGTCGCCGAGCCCTTCGACTGAGCCGAACGGCGGACAGGGAACGTTGGTCGGCCGTTCTAACCTGTCGGTGCCACGCCGAGACGTCGTTAAGGAAAACCGCGTCGTGGGCCTCTACGACGCCGTCGAGTCGTTGTACGTTTGGTGTCCAGCGTGTCGGCGGCGAGTAGCGGACACGTCGTTCACGACTTCGGTCTTTCGCAGTCGACGCGAACTTGCGGAGAGTCGTGGTGCCTCACGTTTTCGGCAGAAACCGCGGCGGAATTTTCCCGTGCGTGCGCGCACGACCTCGGTGCTGTGCCGTCAGCGTAGTGTTGCACAAACTCGTGGCCTACCCAAGGTGCGGTACGTTTGCGGCCGTATCCTCGGTGGGAATTTCGTGAGTAGGGTCGCAAATTCTACGACCTCGGCGGGTTTGAGAGCGACGTAGACTTGTGGCACGCTCAACGTGCCACACGTTTCGGGGCACACCCGCGGTGAAATTTTCTCGAGTACGCTCGTATTAGTGCCCAAGGAGGTCTGGGTACTTATCGCTGCTATTATGTGGGGGTTCTCGTGAGCGGCGTACGCGAAAGCGACCGGGTGTCTGATATGCGGCGGGCTTCGGCCTCGTCAAGCGTGTCCTCGGGTCTGCTCCAGGGGAATCCACGGCAGTCGTCTGCAGCCTCATCCGCTTGATGCGTTAGGGGCTGGTTGTCGGACGGTGCCGTTTTACCACGATATCGAGGTGTGTTCCGTGTCGTCCTCGGGCGATTCAGATGCGAAAGCGCCGAAGACGCGGGCGTGACCCGTCGTCTGGCGGCTTTGCAGTCTCGGCTCCGTTGCTAGTTCCGGCCGGTCCACCGACAGTGCAGCGGGCTTGGGCAACCCGCACGGCGCGACCGAGTCGATGCAACGAAAAAGAGCGAGCATGAACGTGCTTCTTGCCGCACGGCTCCCACTCGTCTTTCGGGAAGGTTGTGCCGTAGCGAGCTCGAACGCCGTCATCTCGGAGTGCAAAATAAGCGTGTTGGGGCGCCTGAAGGTGGCCTCCGCCGCACACAGACTGCGTCCGGCCCGCCGAAGGCGAGGACGGACGCGCAGTCGAACGATTACCTGGTTGATCCTGCCAGTAATCATATGCTTGTCTCAAAGATTAAGCCATGCATGTCTAAGTACATGCCGAAATAAGGCGAAACCGCGAATGGCTCATTAAATCAGTTATGGTTCCTTAGATCGTTTCTTCCTACTTGGATAACTGTGGCAATTCTAGAGCTAATACATGCAGTGAGCCTGGAGCCCTTTGGGTAACGGGTGCTTTTATTAGACCAAGATCGATCGGGTTTCGGCCCGTATTGTGTGGTGACTCTGGATAACTTTGTGCTGATCGCATGGCCACGAGCCGGCGACGTTTCTTTCAAGTGTCTGCCTTATCAACTTTCGATGGTAGGTTACTTGCTTACCATGGTTGTTACGGGTAACGGAGAATCAGGGTTCGATTCCGGAGAGGGAGCCTGAGAAACGGCTACCACATCCAAGGAAGGCAGCAGGCGCGCAAATTACCCACTCCCGGCACGGGGAGGTAGTGACGAAAAATAACAATACGGGACTCTTTTGAGGCCCCGTAATTGAAATGAGTACACTCTAAATCCTTTAACGAGGATCAATTGGAGGGCAAGTCTGGTGCCAGCAGCCGCGGTAATTCCAGCTCCAATAGCGTATACTAAAGCTGCTGCGGTTAAAAAGCTCGTAGTTGGATCTCAGTTCCAGACGAGTAGTGCATCTACCCGATGCGACGGCTCGGACTGAACATCATGCCGGTTCTTTCTTGGTGCACTTCATTGTGTGCCTCGAGATGGCCGGTGCTTTTACTTTGAAAAAATTAGAGTGCTCAACGCAGGCGAGTCGCCTGAATAAACTTGCATGGAATAATAGAACAAGACCTCGTTTCTGTTCTGTTGGTTTTTGGAATACGAGGTAATGATTAAGAGGGACGGACGGGGGCATTCGTATTGCGGCGCTAGAGGTGAAATTCTTGGACCGTCGCAAGACGAACTACTGCGAAAGCATTTGCCAAGAATGTTTTCATTGATCAAGAACGAAAGTCAGAGGTTCGAAGGCGATCAGATACCGCCCTAGTTCTGACCATAAACGATGCCAACCAGCGATCCGCCTGAGTTACTCAAATGACTCGGCGGGCAGCTTCCGGGAAACCAAAGTATTTGGGTTCCGGGGGAAGTATGGTTGCAAAGCTGAAACTTAAAGGAATTGACGGAAGGGCACCACCAGGAGTGGAGCCTGCGGCTTAATTTGACTCAACACGGGAAAACTTACCCGGCCCGGACACTGGGAGGATTGACAGATTGAGAGCTCTTTCTTGATTCGGTGGATGGTGGTGCATGGCCGTTCTTAGTTGGTGGAGCGATTTGTCTGGTTAATTCCGATAACGAACGAGACTCTAGCCTATTAAATAGGTGCGGGGTTCCCAGCACCTTACAACCTTCTTAGAGGGACAAGCGGCTCCTAGCCGCACGAAACAGAGCAATAACAGGTCTGTGATGCCCTTAGATGTCCGGGGCCGCACGCGCGCTACACTGAAGGAAGCAGCGTGTCTTTATCCCTGTCTGAAAAGACTGGGTAACCCGTGGAACTTCTTTCGTGATTGGGATAGGGGCTTGCAATTGTTCCCCTTGAACGAGGAATTCCCAGTAAGCGCGAGTCATAAGCTCGCGTTGATTACGTCCCTGCCCTTTGTACACACCGCCCGTCGCTACTACCGATTGAATGATTTAGTGAGGTCTTCGGACCGATGTCCGGCGCGGCCTTTCGGTTGCGCCGGTCTGTTGGAAAGATGACCAAACTTGATCATTTAGAGGAAGTAAAAGTCGTAACAAGGTTTCCGTAGGTGAACCTGCGGAAGGATCATTAACGGATTGTGAAGGGTGAGCGCCTCAGCTGCGTCTGCGCCCGACACTTTCTGCCGCTGACCCCGTTTGGACGCGGGGTCGGCTTTTCCCCACGGGGCTGCCTGAATGTGGAGCGGCACCCCGTGACAAATTGTTGCGCCCAGCGGACGCCAACACCGCGACCTTGGACGGTCGGCCAGGTGGCGGACGCGGGTACAAACGGCGCAACGCACTCATAGGTCGGCTTTCGACCCGCCACAGCACCGTGGCTCGAAGCGCTCGAAATGCGCGACCCGACCGCTGCGGGACCGCCTAGTACTGTAAACAGGAGCGGCGGAGCGCGAACGGCGAGTCGTGGTTACGTCGGTAGAAGGCGAGGCTGCGCGTTCCCGAAACGCCAGCCGAGTGCCCTCCCGACCGTTCGAGCGTGCAAGAACGAGACCCGACAATCGCGCGGCGACTGCCAAGTACGAGAGGAACGGCACAAGCGTCGGCGGTCGGTCAAGGAACTGGCGATGTGACGGGTCCGCTGTGCACCAGTGCATACCGTCCCGCCGTCCGCGGCAAGCGCCTCCGCGTCCTCGGGTGACGGAGGCTGCCGGTCGGTTCTTGCAGGCGAGGGATCTCGCTGGCACCGGTTCGCGTTGACGCGCGGCCGGTCATGGCACGGCGATGCGACGGCCGAGGTGCGCAGTACTCGATGGAGGAACCGCACGCTCCGATGACCGTCCCGCCCTCCGCGGCGTATGCGTACCGACCGTAATGGTTGCAGCAGCGCCGGCCGGCTTTTGAATTCGCCACACGAAACACGGTGCGAGATCGCGGTTAGGGGAGCGTCGACGTTGCCAGGCGTTTTGCTTGCTGCCGAGGGAAAGGCGGCACGGCCACGTCGCGCTCGTCGCGATTAGCGGGTCTGCGCGCTTTGGGAAGGTGCCGCAACGACTTGCCGAAAGAGGAAGCACGGAAGAACGAGGGACTTGGACGTCCCGACAATTGAACGCACTTGCGGCCAGGCCCTTGCTGGCTTCGTTCTTCCGCCTCGAGTAGGCTCGTACGCGGCTCCGGCGCCGAAAGTGGTCCTTGGCACCGACTTCGGTGGACGTGGGAAGTGCCGCGCAAGTACGGCGCGCCTGGCTCCACCTGTTGGCTAAAGTAGGCAGCCGGATCGGCATTTTGGTGTGCGGTGGCAAACCGTGGATGCGAAAAAAGCTTGTGCGATTTCGTGGAACAAAAAGCGGGGGTCCCCCTTTTTATGCGGAGGAGACCGACCCGCCTGCCGTGGTGAACCGCGACGCCACGGTAAAAACGGGAGAGGCTTGTCGATGGGACCGTGCATCCCGCGCTCCACGGAGGCCGGGAGGCGGCCGCCCGAGGAAATGTGTAGCCGTCGAGGCCCGCATCTGCGTGCACTCTTATCCAAATGGGTGTACCGCAGGCATTTTCTGGTTAGGCGGGCCAATGAGAGCGAGCACACAACGATACCTACGGGTCCGGCTTGGAGAACCGGCTTCGACGCCTCCCGAGTATTTATAGAGGGGTGGACCACGAAAGCACTCGCAAGTAGCGAAAGCGAAACGCCGTCCGAAACACACCGTTTGCTCGATTTGCGGCAGCCGAAAAAGGCGCGGCAGAGTTTTGGAGTCCAAGCGTGCGCTGAAAAGCGCCCTTCTTGGCCACTGTTTGGCCGAGTGCCAGAAACGTTTGGTTTTGACTGTACGGAATTGAACAAACACTTTTTCACGACTCTAAGCGGTGGATCACTCGGTTCTCGGGTCGATGAAGAACGCAGCCAGCTGCGAGACTTGGTGTGAATTGCAGGACACACTGAGCACTGATTCTTTGAACGCACATTGCGGCCTTGGGTCTTCCCTTGGCTTCGTCTGTCTGAGGGTCGGATCACATATCAAGAGAGCCTTCGGCGCACAAGGGAACGTGAGCCGTCGACTCGTTTTGACCGCGTCGGCAACACGGACAGCACGCTGAACACCTCACAGCGAGCGCCAACAGCGGCCACTCAAGGGCGAGACGGTGGCGACCGTCGTGCCAGAGCCCAACCGAAACGGGGGCGACCGACTGCATTGAGGATGTGGCACCTCGTTGAGACCGCCGCAGGACTTCGAGTCGGAAGGAAGCCTGCAGGGAAAGTGCGGTCGAGGTTGCGTACTCCTCTCTGCGACCGGGCGCGCAAGAGCTGCGAGAGCCACGGACGCGCAACTTTAACGCACGGTAAACACGAGGAGCGAAAGCCGGCCAGCAAAGCTTCTCCAGCCGTGCGCAAAGTGCGCGAGATCGCAGCCTTGCGTTGCGCTTGTTGCCCTCGAAGTAAGCAGGGTGTCTCGTAGACCGGGCGCTCGAACACGCTGCGGGGCCGTGCCTCCTCCAGGCTTTGCCGTGCGAACAGGGAACGTTCGCGCGCAA
>NW_027464709.1:405000-417500 GCF_043290135.1 Rhipicephalus microplus
TGACGCGGTTTCGTGCCGCCCCGGCAGACGCGGTTTTCGCGCCGCCCCGGCTGACGCAGTTCGGACTTAGCACTTTTTGGGCTGAGCCTGGCTGGCGGCCCACTCACTCGATCGCCATGTCTGTTTGCCACAGTCTTCCCGGTGGTGCCGCACCCGGGCTCGCCCCGGCTGACGCAGTTTTCGCGCCGCCCCGGCTGACGCGGTTTCGTGCCGCCCCGGCAGACGCGGTTTTCGCGCCGCCCCGGCTGACGCGGTTTCGTGCCGCCCCGGCAGACGCGGTTTTCGCGCCGCCCCGGCTGACGCGGTTTCGTGCCGCCCCGGCAGACGCAGTTCGGACTTAGCACTTTTCGGCTGTGCCTGGCTGGCGGCCCACTCACTCAATCGCCATGTCTGTTTGCCACAGTTTTCCCGGTGGTGCCGCACCCGGGCTCGCCCCGGCTGACGCAGTTTTCGCGCCGCCCCGGCTGACGCGGTTTCGTGCCGCCCCGGCAGACGCGGTTTTCGCGCCGCCCCGGCTGACGCGGTTTCGTGCCGCCCCGGCAGACGCAGTTCGGACTTAGCACTTTTCGGCTGTGCCTGGCTGGCGGCCCACTCACTCGATCGCCATGTCTGTTTGCCACAGTTTTCCCGGTGGTGCCGCACCCGGGCTCGCCCCGGCAGACGCGTTTTTTTTTTCTTTCGCCCCGGCTGACGCAGTTTTCGCGCCGCCCCGGCTGACGCGGTTTCGTGCCGCCCCGGCAGACGCGGTTTTTTGCGCCGCCCCGGCTGACGCGGTTTTTGCCGCCCCGGCTGACGCAGTTCGGACTTAGCACTTTTCGGCTGTGCCTGGCTGGCGGCCCACTCACTCGATCGCCATGTCTGTTTGCCACAGTTTTCCCGGTGGTGCCGCACCCGGGCTCGCCCCGGCTGACGCAGTTTTCGCGCCGCCCCGGCTGACGCGGTTTCGTGCCGCCCCGGCAGACGCGGTTTTCGCGCCGCCCCGGCTGACGCAGTTCGGACTTAGCACTTTTTGGGCTGAGCCTGGCTGGCGGCCCACTCACTCGATCGCCATGTCTGTTTGCCACAGTCTTCCCGGTGGTGCCGCACCCGGGCTCGCCCCGGCTGACGCAGTTTTCGCGCCGCCCCGGCTGACGCGGTTTCGTGCCGCCCCGGCAGACGCGGTTTTCGCGCCGCCCCGGCTGACGCGGTTTCGTGCCGCCCCGGCAGACGCGGTTTTCGCGCCGCCCCGGCTGACGCGGTTTCGTGCCGCCCCGGCAGACGCAGTTCGGACTTAGCACTTTTCGGCTGTGCCTGGCTGGCGGCCCACTCACTCAATCGCCATGTCTGTTTGCCACAGTTTTCCCGGTGGTGCCGCACCCGGGCTCGCCCCGGCTGACGCAGTTTTCGCGCCGCCCCGGCTGACGCGGTTTCGTGCCGCCCCGGCAGACGCGGTTTTCGCGCCGCCCCGGCTGACGCGGTTTCGTGCCGCCCCGGCAGACGCAGTTCGGACTTAGCACTTTTCGGCTGTGCCTGGCTGGCGGCCCACTCACTCGATCGCCATGTCTGTTTGCCACAGTTTTCCCGGTGGTGCCGCACCCGGGCTCGCCCCGGCAGACGCGTTTTTTTTTTCTTTCGCCCCGGCTGACGCAGTTTTCGCGCCGCCCCGGCTGACGCGGTTTCGTGCCGCCCCGGCAGACGCGGTTTTTTGCGCCGCCCCGGCTGACGCGGTTTTTGCCGCCCCGGCTGACGCAGTTCGGACTTAGCACTTTTCGGCTGTGCCTGGCTGGCGGCCCACTCACTCGATCGCCATGTCTGTTTGCCACAGTTTTCCCGGTGGTGCCGCACCCGGGCTCGCCCCGGCTGACGCAGTTTTCGCGCCGCCCCGGCTGACGCGGTTTCGTGCCGCCCCGGCAGACGCGGTTTTCGCGCCGCCCCGGCTGACGCAGTTCGGACTTAGCACTTTTTGGGCTGAGCCTGGCTGGCGGCCCACTCACTCGATCGCCATGTCTGTTTGCCACAGTCTTCCCGGTGGTGCCGCACCCGGGCTCGCCCCGGCAGACGCGTTTTTTTTTCTTTCGCCCCGGCAGACGTGGTTCCCCCCCCCCCCCCCTTTTCGCTCGCCCCGGCTGACGAGGTTTTCGCGCCGCCCCGGCTGACGCAGTTTTCGCGCCGCCCCGGCTGACGCGGTTTCGTGCCGCCCCGGCTGACGCGGTTTTCGCGCCGCCCCGGCTGACGCGGTTTTTGCGTCGCCCCGGCTGACACGGTTCGGACTTTGCACTTTTCGGCTGTGCCTGGCTGGCGGCCCACTCACTCGATCGCCATGTCTGTTTGCCACAGTTTTCCCGGTGGTGCCGCACCCGGGCTCGCCCCGGCTGACGCAGTTTTCGCGCCGCCCCGGCTGACGCGGTTTCGTGCCGCCCCGGCAGACGCGGTTTTCGCGCCGCCCCGGCTGACGCGGTTTCGTGCCGCCCCGGCAGACGCAGTTCGGACTTAGCACTTTTCGGCTGTGCCTGGCTGGCGGCCCACTCACTCAATCGCCATGTCTGTTTGCCACAGTTTTCCCGGTGGTGCCGCACCCGGGCTCGCCCCGGCTGACGCAGTTTTCGCGCCGCCCCGGCTGACGCGGTTTCGTGCCGCCCCGGCAGACGCGGTTTTCGCGCCGCCCCGGCTGACGCGGTTTCGTGCCGCCCCGGCAGACGCAGTTCGGACTTAGCACTTTTCGGCTGTGCCTGGCTGGCGGCCCACTCACTCGATCGCCATGTCTGTTTGCCACAGTTTTCCCGGTGGTGCCGCACCCGGGCTCGCCCCGGCAGACGCGTTTTTTTTTTTCTTTCGCCCCGGCTGACGCAGTTTTCGCGCCGCCCCGGCTGACGCGGTTTCGTGCCGCCCCGGCAGACGCGGTTTTTTGCGCCGCCCCGGCTGACGCGGTTTTTGCCGCCCCGGCTGACGCAGTTCGGACTTAGCACTTTTCGGCTGTGCCTGGCTGGCGGCCCACTCACTCGATCGCCATGTCTGTTTGCCACAGTTTTCCCGGTGGTGCCGCACCCGGGCTCGCCCCGGCTGACGCAGTTTTCGCGCCGCCCCGGCTGACGCGGTTTCGTGCCGCCCCGGCAGACGCGGTTTTCGCGCCGCCCCGGCTGACGCAGTTCGGACTTAGCACTTTTTGGGCTGAGCCTGGCTGGCGGCCCACTCACTCGATCGCCATGTCTGTTTGCCACAGTCTTCCCGGTGGTGCCGCACCCGGGCTCGCCCCGGCAGACGCGTTTTTTTTTCTTTCGCCCCGGCAGACGTGGTTCCCCCCCCCCCCCTTTTCGCTCGCCCCGGCTGACGAGGTTTTCGCGCCGCCCCGGCTGACGCAGTTTTCGCGCCGCCCCGGCTGACGCGGTTTCGTGCCGCCCCGGCTGACGCGGTTTTCGCGCCGCCCCGGCTGACGCGGTTTTTGCGTCGCCCCGGCTGACACGGTTCGGACTTTGCACTTTTTGGCTGAGCCTGGCTGGCGGCCCACTCACTCGATCGCCATGTCTGTTTGCCACAGTTTTCCCGGTGGTGCCGCACCCGGGCTCGCCCCGGCAGACGCGTTTTTTTTTTTCCTTCGCCCCGGCAGACGTGGTTCCCCCCCCCCCCCCTCCGTCTTTCTTTTTGTTTTTTTTTTCGCCGCGGCTGAAGTGGATTTTTCGGTGCCTCGACGCCCCGGTAGTCGCGGTTTTTCCGTTTCCGCACGGCCCCGGCTGACGCTGCTCGGTCACAGTCGCCTTTTGTGAGGATTGCAGACTTCTTGAGCGCGGGTGTTTTTTTTTGTTGTTGTTGTTGTTTTATTACGCATTCGCTCCAGCAGACGCTGTTTAGACTTTTTGTTTCCTCTTTTATCCTGCGACGAGGTGACGAGGTTTATTCGGTGCCCCGCCGCCCCGGCTGAAGTGATTTTTCCTGTCCCGTGCCGCCCCGGCTGACGCGGTTGGGACTTCGCGTTTGTTCGGCCGCCACGGGTTTTGGCGCACTCGCTCGGTTGCTTGTTGTTGCCACTTGTTGCGAACCCAGGTTTCTTGAGCGAGCGCGGGCGTTTTTTCTTCCTTTCTTTCTTTGTTCTATGTGTTAGCGAATCGGCCTTTAATATCACACGAGGACTCACAACCAACAATTTTCAGTTTGAAGTGTAAAAAATCTGCAGGTGTTGACGTAACTGACTTGCCCCGTACCCTTGAGTACATCCATGAAGTTCTCGTAGTACTACTAAATCGCATTATTCCAAGTGGAGAAATTCCCATAAACTTGCAAACCTCTACACGAAAATCGGTGCGCGTGATAAAGTTGAAAATTATCGTCCGATATCAAATGTGCCTTCTATAACACAAATTCTAGGAAAAAAAAAAAAAAACACTTGTTCGCCGTTTTCTGCGCCGTGACTGGCAGCACTCCGGCGAAGCGAAACGGGGTCGATTCGAGCACGATATCGGCGTCTTTCGACGTGCTCGCCGGCGACCGTCGCACGAGTACGTCGCACGAGCGCGTCTGCCGGGGCGCCGTTTGCGAAGCCGACGCAAAAGTGGGAACCGCCGCTCGGATGATCGCCGCTTTCGGCAGAGTGAGTGTTGGCACTCCGGGGAAGCGAAACAGCGTGAATGCGCCCACGAAATCGGCGTATTTTGAAGTGCCCGCCGGCGACCGTCGCACGAGTACGGTAAACCGCGTCAGCCGGGGCGTAGTTCGGGACGCCGATGCGAAAGTGGAGAACGCCGCTCGGATCTTCGCCGTTTTTGGAGGAGTGAGTGGCGGCACTCCGGAGAAGCCAAGGAGCGCCAATTAGCGCACGATATCGGCGTCTTTCGACGCGCTCGCCGGCGACCGTCGCACGAGTAGGGCAAACCGCGTCTGCCGGGGCGGGGTTTACGACGCCGACGCAAAAGTGGGAACCGCCGCTCGGATGTTGGCCGTTTTTGGCAGAGTGAGTGCTGGCACACCGGCGACGCGAAAGAGCGCGAAAGCGCCCACGAAAGTGGCGTATTTGGACGTGCTTGACGGCGACCGCTGCAGGAGTACGAAAAACCACGTCAGCCGGGGCGAGCGACCCACGGCGGTCTGGGTGCTTATCGCTGCTATTATAGGGGCACCCCGGCAGACGCAGAAAAAAAAAATTTTTTTTCGACCTTCTTTTTTGCTGGTCGAGCTCGGGTAACCCAGGTCGCAATGGGAGCCGCGCACGAAAGCGGCGTCGCGAGACGCGTTCGCGGTCGCTAGTCGCACGAGCTCGGCAACCGCGTCAGCCGGCGCGGAGTTCGGGATGCCGACGGCTAAGTGGGTACCGCTGCTCGGATGTTCGCCGTTTTTGGCCGAGTGAGTGCTGGCACTCCGGCGAAGCGAAACGGGGCCGATTCGGGCACGATATCGGCGTATTTCGACGTGCTCGCCGGCGACCGTCGCACGAGTACGGCAAAGCGCGTCTGCCGGGGCGAGGTTTGCGATGCCGACGAAAAAGTGGGAAGCACCGCTCGGATCTTCGCCGTTTTTGCAGGAGTGAGTGGCGGCCCTCCTGCGAGACCAAGAAGCATCGACTCGCGCACGATATCGGTGTCTTTCGACGTGCCCGCCGGCCACCGCCGCACGAGTACGGCAAACCGCGTATGCCGGGGCGGGGTTGGCGACGCCGACGCAAAAGTGGGAACCGCCACTAGGATGTTCGCCGTTTTTGGCAGAGTGAGTGCTGGCACTCCGGCGAAGCGAAAGAGCGCGAATGCGCCCACGAAAGTGGCGTGTTTGGACGTGCTTGACGACGACCACCGCAGGAAAACGAAAAACCACGTCAGCCGGGGCGAGCGACCCATGGCGGTCTGGGTGCTTATCGCTGCTATTATAGGGGCACCCCGGCAGACGCAAAAAAAAAAAAATTTTTTTTCGACATTCTTTTTTGCTCGTCGACCTCGGGTGACCCAGGTCGCAGTGGGAGCCGCGCACGAAAGCGGCGTCGCGAGACGGCTTCGCGGTCGCTAGTCGCACGAGCTCGGCAACCGCGTCTGCCGGGGCGGAGTTCGGGACGCCGACGGCTAAGTGGGAACCGCCGCTCGGATGTTCGCCGTTTGTGGCCGAGTGAGTGCTGGCACTCCGGCGAAGCCAAACGGGGCCGATTCCGGCACGATATCGGCGTCTTTCTACGTGCTCGCCGGCGACCGTCGCACGAGTACGGCAAAGTGCGTCTGCCGGGGCGGGGTTTGCGACGCGTACGCAATAGTGAGAACCGTCGCTCGGATGTTCGTCGTCTTTCGCCGAGCCAGTGCTGGCACTCCGGCGAAGCCGAACGGAGCCGATTCGGGCACGATATCGGCGTCTTTCCACGTGCTCGCCGGCGACCGTCGCACGAGTACGGTAAACCGCGTCAGCCGGGGCGGAGTTCGGGACGCCGATGCGAAAGTGGGAAGCGCCGCTCGGATCTTCGCCGTTTTTGGAGGAGTCAGTGGCGGCACTCCGGTGAAGCCAAGGTGCGCCAATTCGCGCACGATATCGGCGTCTTTCGACGTGCCCGCCGGCCACCGTCGCACGAGTACGGCAAACCTCGTCTGCCGGGGCGGGGTTTGCGACGCCGACGCAAAAGTGGGAACCGCCGCTCGGATGTTCGCCGTTTTTGGCAGAGTGAGTGCTGGCACTCCGGCGAAGCGAAAGAGCGTGAATGCGCCCACGAAAGTAGCGTATTTGGACGTGCTTGACGGCGACCGCCGCAGGAGTACGAAAAACCACGTCAGCCGGGGCGAGCGACCCACGGCGGTCTGGGTGCTTATCGCTGCTATTATAGGGGCACCCCGGCAGACGCAGAAAGAAAAAAAAAATGGGGACATGGCGTGCGTCACCGTGCGGCTTCGCAGCGTTGCCGAAGTCGCCGAGCCCTTCGACTGAGCCGAACGGCGGACAGGGAACGTTGGTCGGCCGTTCTAACCTGTCGGTGCCACGCCGAGACGTCGTTAAGGAAAACCGCGTCGTGGGCCTCTACGACGCCGTCGAGTCGTTGTACGTTTGGTGTCCAGCGTGTCGGCGGCGAGTAGCGGACACGTCGTTCACGACTTCGGTCTTTCGCAGTCGACGCGAACTTGCGGAGAGTCGTGGTGCCTCACGTTTTCGGCAGAAACCGCGGCGGAATTTTCCCGTGCGTGTGCGCACGACCTCGGTGCTGTGCCGTCAGCGTAGTGTTGCACAAACTCGTGGCCTACCCAAGGTGCGGTACGTTTGCGGCCGTATCCTCGGTGGGAATTTCGTGAGTAGGGTCGCAAATTCTACGACCTCGGCGGGTTTGAGAGCGACGTAGACTTGTGGCACGCTCAACGTGCCACACGTTTCGGGGCACACCCGCGGTGAAATTTTCTCGAGTACGCTCGTATTAGTGCCCAAGGAGGTCTGGGTACTTATCGCTGCTATTATGTGGGGGTTCTCGTGAGCGGCGTACGCGAAAGCGACCGGGTGTCTGATATGCGGCGGGCTTCGGCCTCGTCAAGCGTGTCCTCGGGTCTGCTCCAGGGGAATCCACGGCAGTCGTCTGCAGCCTCATCCGCTTGATGCGTTAGGGGCTGGTTGTCGGACGGTGCCGTTTTACCACGATATCGAGGTGTGTTCCGTGTCGTCCTCGGGCGATTCAGATGCGAAAGCGCCGAAGACGCGGGCGTGACCCGTCGTCTGGCGGCTTTGCAGTCTCGGCTCCGTTGCTAGTTCCGGCCGGTCCACCGACAGTGCAGCGGGCTTGGGCAACCCGCACGGCGCGACCGAGTCGATGCAACGAAAAAGAGCGAGCATGAACGTGCTTCTTGCCGCACGGCTCCCACTCGTCTTTCGGGAAGGTTGTGCCGTAGCGAGCTCGAACGCCGTCATCTCGGAGTGCAAAATAAGCGTGTTGGGGCGCCTGAAGGTGGCCTCCGCCGCACACAGACTGCGTCCGGCCCGCCGAAGGCGAGGACGGACGCGCAGTCGAACGATTACCTGGTTGATCCTGCCAGTAATCATATGCTTGTCTCAAAGATTAAGCCATGCATGTCTAAGTACATGCCGAAATAAGGCGAAACCGCGAATGGCTCATTAAATCAGTTATGGTTCCTTAGATCGTTTCTTCCTACTTGGATAACTGTGGCAATTCTAGAGCTAATACATGCAGTGAGCCTGGAGCCCTTTGGGTAACGGGTGCTTTTATTAGACCAAGATCGATCGGGTTTCGGCCCGTATTGTGTGGTGACTCTGGATAACTTTGTGCTGATCGCATGGCCACGAGCCGGCGACGTTTCTTTCAAGTGTCTGCCTTATCAACTTTCGATGGTAGGTTACTTGCTTACCATGGTTGTTACGGGTAACGGAGAATCAGGGTTCGATTCCGGAGAGGGAGCCTGAGAAACGGCTACCACATCCAAGGAAGGCAGCAGGCGCGCAAATTACCCACTCCCGGCACGGGGAGGTAGTGACGAAAAATAACAATACGGGACTCTTTTGAGGCCCCGTAATTGAAATGAGTACACTCTAAATCCTTTAACGAGGATCAATTGGAGGGCAAGTCTGGTGCCAGCAGCCGCGGTAATTCCAGCTCCAATAGCGTATACTAAAGCTGCTGCGGTTAAAAAGCTCGTAGTTGGATCTCAGTTCCAGACGAGTAGTGCATCTACCCGATGCGACGGCTCGGACTGAACATCATGCCGGTTCTTTCTTGGTGCACTTCATTGTGTGCCTCGAGATGGCCGGTGCTTTTACTTTGAAAAAATTAGAGTGCTCAACGCAGGCGAGTCGCCTGAATAAACTTGCATGGAATAATAGAACAAGACCTCGTTTCTGTTCTGTTGGTTTTTGGAATACGAGGTAATGATTAAGAGGGACGGACGGGGGCATTCGTATTGCGGCGCTAGAGGTGAAATTCTTGGACCGTCGCAAGACGAACTACTGCGAAAGCATTTGCCAAGAATGTTTTCATTGATCAAGAACGAAAGTCAGAGGTTCGAAGGCGATCAGATACCGCCCTAGTTCTGACCATAAACGATGCCAACCAGCGATCCGCCTGAGTTACTCAAATGACTCGGCGGGCAGCTTCCGGGAAACCAAAGTATTTGGGTTCCGGGGGAAGTATGGTTGCAAAGCTGAAACTTAAAGGAATTGACGGAAGGGCACCACCAGGAGTGGAGCCTGCGGCTTAATTTGACTCAACACGGGAAAACTTACCCGGCCCGGACACTGGGAGGATTGACAGATTGAGAGCTCTTTCTTGATTCGGTGGATGGTGGTGCATGGCCGTTCTTAGTTGGTGGAGCGATTTGTCTGGTTAATTCCGATAACGAACGAGACTCTAGCCTATTAAATAGGTGCGGGGTTCCCAGCACCTTACAACCTTCTTAGAGGGACAAGCGGCTCCTAGCCGCACGAAACAGAGCAATAACAGGTCTGTGATGCCCTTAGATGTCCGGGGCCGCACGCGCGCTACACTGAAGGAAGCAGCGTGTCTTTATCCCTGTCTGAAAAGACTGGGTAACCCGTGGAACTTCTTTCGTGATTGGGATAGGGGCTTGCAATTGTTCCCCTTGAACGAGGAATTCCCAGTAAGCGCGAGTCATAAGCTCGCGTTGATTACGTCCCTGCCCTTTGTACACACCGCCCGTCGCTACTACCGATTGAATGATTTAGTGAGGTCTTCGGACCGATGTCCGGCGCGGCCTTTCGGTTGCGCCGGTCTGTTGGAAAGATGACCAAACTTGATCATTTAGAGGAAGTAAAAGTCGTAACAAGGTTTCCGTAGGTGAACCTGCGGAAGGATCATTAACGGATTGTGAAGGGTGAGCGCCTCAGCTGCGTCTGCGCCCGACACTTTCTGCCGCTGACCCCGTTTGGACGCGGGGTCGGCTTTTCCCCACGGGGCTGCCTGAATGTGGAGCGGCACCCCGTGACAAATTGTTGCGCCCAGCGGACGCCAACACCGCGACCTTGGACGGTCGGCCAGGTGGCGGACGCGGGTACAAACGGCGCAACGCACTCATAGGTCGGCTTTCGACCCGCCACAGCACCGTGGCTCGAAGCGCTCGAAATGCGCGACCCGACCGCTGCGGGACCGCCTAGTACTGTAAACAGGAGCGGCGGAGCGCGAACGGCGAGTCGTGGTTACGTCGGTAGAAGGCGAGGCTGCGCGTTCCCGAAACGCCAGCCGAGTGCCCTCCCGACCGTTCGAGCGTGCAAGAACGAGACCCGACAATCGCGCGGCGACTGCCAAGTACGAGAGGAACGGCACAAGCGTCGGCGGTCGGTCAAGGAACTGGCGATGTGACGGGTCCGCTGTGCACCAGTGCATACCGTCCCGCCGTCCGCGGCAAGCGCCTCCGCGTCCTCGGGTGACGGAGGCTGCCGGTCGGTTCTTGCAGGCGAGGGATCTCGCTGGCACCGGTTCGCGTTGACGCGCGGCCGGTCATGGCACGGCGATGCGACGGCCGAGGTGCGCAGTACTCGATGGAGGAACCGCACGCTCCGATGACCGTCCCGCCCTCCGCGGCGTATGCGTACCGACCGTAATGGTTGCAGCAGCGCCGGCCGGCTTTTGAATTCGCCACACGAAACACGGTGCGAGATCGCGGTTAGGGGAGCGTCGACGTTGCCAGGCGTTTTGCTTGCTGCCGAGGGAAAGGCGGCACGGCCACGTCGCGCTCGTCGCGATTAGCGGGTCTGCGCGCTTTGGGAAGGTGCCGCAACGACTTGCCGAAAGAGGAAGCACGGAAGAACGAGGGACTTGGACGTCCCGACAATTGAACGCACTTGCGGCCAGGCCCTTGCTGGCTTCGTTCTTCCGCCTCGAGTAGGCTCGTACGCGGCTCCGGCGCCGAAAGTGGTCCTTGGCACCGACTTCGGTGGACGTGGGAAGTGCCGCGCAAGTACGGCGCGCCTGGCTCCACCTGTTGGCTAAAGTAGGCAGCCGGATCGGCATTTTGGTGTGCGGTGGCAAACCGTGGATGCGAAAAAAGCTTGTGCGATTTCGTGGAACAAAAAGCGGGGGTCCCCCTTTTTATGCGGAGGAGACCGACCCGCCTGCCGTGGTGAACCGCGACGCCACGGTAAAAACGGGAGAGGCTTGTCGATGGGACCGTGCATCCCGCGCTCCACGGAGGCCGGGAGGCGGCCGCCCGAGGAAATGTGTAGCCGTCGAGGCCCGCATCTGCGTGCACTCTTATCCAAATGGGTGTACCGCAGGCATTTTCTGGTTAGGCGGGCCAATGAGAGCGAGCACACAACGATACCTACGGGTCCGGCTTGGAGAACCGGCTTCGACGCCTCCCGAGTATTTATAGAGGGGTGGACCACGAAAGCACTCGCAAGTAGCGAAAGCGAAACGCCGTCCGAAACACACCGTTTGCTCGATTTGCGGCAGCCGAAAAAGGCGCGGCAGAGTTTTGGAGTCCAAGCGTGCGCTGAAAAGCGCCCTTCTTGGCCACTGTTTGGCCGAGTGCCAGAAACGTTTGGTTTTGACTGTACGGAATTGAACAAACACTTTTTCACGACTCTAAGCGGTGGATCACTCGGTTCTCGGGTCGATGAAGAACGCAGCCAGCTGCGAGACTTGGTGTGAATTGCAGGACACACTGAGCACTGATTCTTTGAACGCACATTGCGGCCTTGGGTCTTCCCTTGGCTTCGTCTGTCTGAGGGTCGGATCACATATCAAGAGAGCCTTCGGCGCACAAGGGAACGTGAGCCGTCGACTCGTTTTGACCGCGTCGGCAACACGGACAGCACGCTGAACACCTCACAGCGAGCGCCAACAGCGGCCACTCAAGGGCGAGACGGTGGCGACCGTCGTGCCAGAGCCCAACCGAAACGGGGGCGACCGACTGCATTGAGGATGTGGCACCTCGTTGAGACCGCCGCAGGACTTCGAGTCGGAAGGAAGCCTGCAGGGAAAGTGCGGTCGAGGTTGCGTACTCCTCTCTGCGACCGGGCGCGCAAGAGCTGCGAGAGCCACGGACGCGCAACTTTAACGCACGGTAAACACGAGGAGCGAAAGCCGGCCAGCAAAGCTTCTCCAGCCGTGCGCAAAGTGCGCGAGATCGCAGCCTTGCGTTGCGCTTGTTGCCCTCGAAGTAAGCAGGGTGTCCCGTAGACCGGGCGCTCGAACACGCTGCGGGGCCGTGCCTCCTCCAGGCTTTGCCGCGCGAACAGGGAACGTTCGCGCGCAAAGCGCAGGGAGGTGAGGAGGCTGCGCCCGACGTTTGCGGTTCGCTGCGTACGCGGTTGATGCGGAGAGCACGGCGCGACGACTTGCCGCGAAGCGGAAAAAGTCTCCCGCACGAGTTGGCGAAACGTTGGCGAAGCTTAAGGCGTTCTCGTCGTAGTCCGCCGTCGGTCTAAGTGCTTCGCAGTTCCCGTCCCGTTCAAAAAACTGGGCCACTCCAGTTGGGGCGGGGGCGACGCTACACGAGACGATGCCTCTCGCCAGGCTGCGTGGCTGCCCTTGCGGCGGCGGCGACTGGCCTCGGCGGTGTTTGGGCTTTCGACACGGTCGTTTATCACGCAACTGCTCGGACGACGCACGCGCG
>NW_027464709.1:422500-435000 GCF_043290135.1 Rhipicephalus microplus
TACCAAGTGCGCCCGCAACCCTGTACAGGGTCACATCTTCACAAGGCTGGCAAGCGGCATTCCGCTGCGCGCGTGCGTCGTCCGAGCAGTTGCGTGATAAACGACCGTGTCGAAAGCCCAAACACCGCCGAGGCCAGTCGCCGCCGCCGCAAGGGCAGCCACGCAGCCTGGCGAGAGGCATCGTCTCGTGTAGCGTCGCCCCCGCCCCAACTGGAGTGGCCCAGTTTTTTGAACGGGACGGGAACTGCGAAGCACTTAGACCGACGGCGGACTACGACGAGAACGCCTTAAGCTTCGCCAACGTTTCGCCAACTCGTGCGGGAGACTTTTTCCGCTTCGCGGCAAGTCGTCGCGCCGTGCTCTCCGCATCAACCGCGTACGCAGCGAACCGCAAACGTCGGGCGCAGCCTCCTCACCTCCCTGCGCTTTGCGCGCGAACGTTCCCTGTTCGCGCGGCAAAGCCTGGAGGAGGCACGGCCCCGCAGCGTGTTCGAGCGCCCGGTCTACGGGACACCCTGCTTACTTCGAGGGCAACAAGCGCAACGCAAGGCTGCGATCTCGCGCACTTTGCGCACGGCTGGAGAAGCTTTGCTGGCCGGCTTTCGCTCCTCGTGTTTACCGTGCGTTAAAGTTGCGCGTCCGTGGCTCTCGCAGCTCTTGCGCGCCCGGTCGCAGAGAGGAGTACGCAACCTCGACCGCACTTTCCCTGCAGGCTTCCTTCCGACTCGAAGTCCTGCGGCGGTCTCAACGAGGTGCCACATCCTCAATGCAGTCGGTCGCCCCCGTTTCGGTTGGGCTCTGGCACGACGGTCGCCACCGTCTCGCCCTTGAGTGGCCGCTGTTGGCGCTCGCTGTGAGGTGTTCAGCGTGCTGTCCGTGTTGCCGACGCGGTCAAAACGAGTCGACGGCTCACGTTCCCTTGTGCGCCGAAGGCTCTCTTGATATGTGATCCGACCCTCAGACAGACGAAGCCAAGGGAAGACCCAAGGCCGCAATGTGCGTTCAAAGAATCAGTGCTCAGTGTGTCCTGCAATTCACACCAAGTCTCGCAGCTGGCTGCGTTCTTCATCGACCCGAGAACCGAGTGATCCACCGCTTAGAGTCGTGAAAAAGTGTTTGTTCAATTCCGTACAGTCAAAACCAAACGTTTCTGGCACTCGGCCAAACAGTGGCCAAGAAGGGCGCTTTTCAGCGCACGCTTGGACTCCAAAACTCTGCCGCGCCTTTTTCGGCTGCCGCAAATCGAGCAAACGGTGTGTTTCGGACGGCGTTTCGCTTTCGCTACTTGCGAGTGCTTTCGTGGTCCACCCCTCTATAAATACTCGGGAGGCGTCGAAGCCGGTTCTCCAAGCCGGACCCGTAGGTATCGTTGTGTGCTCGCTCTCATTGGCCCGCCTAACCAGAAAATGCCTGCGGTACACCCATTTGGATAAGAGTGCACGCAGATGCGGGCCTCGACGGCTACACATTTCCTCGGGCGGCCGCCTCCCGGCCTCCGTGGAGCGCGGGATGCACGGTCCCATCGACAAGCCTCTCCCGTTTTTACCGTGGCGTCGCGGTTCACCACGGCAGGCGGGTCGGTCTCCTCCGCATAAAAAGGGGGACCCCCGCTTTTTGTTCCACGAAATCGCACAAGCTTTTTTCGCATCCACGGTTTGCCACCGCACACCAAAATGCCGATCCGGCTGCCTACTTTAGCCAACAGGTGGAGCCAGGCGCGCCGTACTTGCGCGGCACTTCCCACGTCCACCGAAGTCGGTGCCAAGGACCACTTTCGGCGCCGGAGCCGCGTACGAGCCTACTCGAGGCGGAAGAACGAAGCCAGCAAGGGCCTGGCCGCAAGTGCGTTCAATTGTCGGGACGTCCAAGTCCCTCGTTCTTCCGTGCTTCCTCTTTCGGCAAGTCGTTGCGGCACCTTCCCAAAGCGCGCAGACCCGCTAATCGCGACGAGCGCGACGTGGCCGTGCCGCCTTTCCCTCGGCAGCAAGCAAAACGCCTGGCAACGTCGACGCTCCCCTAACCGCGATCTCGCACCGTGTTTCGTGTGGCGAATTCAAAAGCCGGCCGGCGCTGCTGCAACCATTACGGTCGGTACGCATACGCCGCGGAGGGCGGGACGGTCATCGGAGCGTGCGGTTCCTCCATCGAGTACTGCGCACCTCGGCCGTCGCATCGCCGTGCCATGACCGGCCGCGCGTCAACGCGAACCGGTGCCAGCGAGATCCCTCGCCTGCAAGAACCGACCGGCAGCCTCCGTCACCCGAGGACGCGGAGGCGCTTGCCGCGGACGGCGGGACGGTATGCACTGGTGCACAGCGGACCCGTCACATCGCCAGTTCCTTGACCGACCGCCGACGCTTGTGCCGTTCCTCTCGTACTTGGCAGTCGCCGCGCGATTGTCGGGTCTCGTTCTTGCACGCTCGAACGGTCGGGAGGGCACTCGGCTGGCGTTTCGGGAACGCGCAGCCTCGCCTTCTACCGACGTAACCACGACTCGCCGTTCGCGCTCCGCCGCTCCTGTTTACAGTACTAGGCGGTCCCGCAGCGGTCGGGTCGCGCATTTCGAGCGCTTCGAGCCACGGTGCTGTGGCGGGTCGAAAGCCGACCTATGAGTGCGTTGCGCCGTTTGTACCCGCGTCCGCCACCTGGCCGACCGTCCAAGGTCGCGGTGTTGGCGTCCGCTGGGCGCAACAATTTGTCACGGGGTGCCGCTCCACATTCAGGCAGCCCCGTGGGGAAAAGCCGACCCCGCGTCCAAACGGGGTCAGCGGCAGAAAGTGTCGGGCGCAGACGCAGCTGAGGCGCTCACCCTTCACAATCCGTTAATGATCCTTCCGCAGGTTCACCTACGGAAACCTTGTTACGACTTTTACTTCCTCTAAATGATCAAGTTTGGTCATCTTTCCAACAGACCGGCGCAACCGAAAGGCCGCGCCGGACATCGGTCCGAAGACCTCACTAAATCATTCAATCGGTAGTAGCGACGGGCGGTGTGTACAAAGGGCAGGGACGTAATCAACGCGAGCTTATGACTCGCGCTTACTGGGAATTCCTCGTTCAAGGGGAACAATTGCAAGCCCCTATCCCAATCACGAAAGAAGTTCCACGGGTTACCCAGTCTTTTCAGACAGGGATAAAGACACGCTGCTTCCTTCAGTGTAGCGCGCGTGCGGCCCCGGACATCTAAGGGCATCACAGACCTGTTATTGCTCTGTTTCGTGCGGCTAGGAGCCGCTTGTCCCTCTAAGAAGGTTGTAAGGTGCTGGGAACCCCGCACCTATTTAATAGGCTAGAGTCTCGTTCGTTATCGGAATTAACCAGACAAATCGCTCCACCAACTAAGAACGGCCATGCACCACCATCCACCGAATCAAGAAAGAGCTCTCAATCTGTCAATCCTCCCAGTGTCCGGGCCGGGTAAGTTTTCCCGTGTTGAGTCAAATTAAGCCGCAGGCTCCACTCCTGGTGGTGCCCTTCCGTCAATTCCTTTAAGTTTCAGCTTTGCAACCATACTTCCCCCGGAACCCAAATACTTTGGTTTCCCGGAAGCTGCCCGCCGAGTCATTTGAGTAACTCAGGCGGATCGCTGGTTGGCATCGTTTATGGTCAGAACTAGGGCGGTATCTGATCGCCTTCGAACCTCTGACTTTCGTTCTTGATCAATGAAAACATTCTTGGCAAATGCTTTCGCAGTAGTTCGTCTTGCGACGGTCCAAGAATTTCACCTCTAGCGCCGCAATACGAATGCCCCCGTCCGTCCCTCTTAATCATTACCTCGTATTCCAAAAACCAACAGAACAGAAACGAGGTCTTGTTCTATTATTCCATGCAAGTTTATTCAGGCGACTCGCCTGCGTTGAGCACTCTAATTTTTTCAAAGTAAAAGCACCGGCCATCTCGAGGCACACAATGAAGTGCACCAAGAAAGAACCGGCATGATGTTCAGTCCGAGCCG
The DNA here is from genome assembly GCF_043290135.1 of Rhipicephalus microplus. Lineage (NCBI taxonomy): Eukaryota > Metazoa > Arthropoda > Arachnida > Ixodida > Ixodidae > Rhipicephalus > Rhipicephalus microplus. The sequence goes on from NW_027464709.1 coordinate 426,456, forward strand.
TCGCATCGGGTAGATGCACTACTCGTCTGGAACTGAGATCCAACTACGAGCTTTTTAACCGCAGCAGCTTTAGTATACGCTATTGGAGCTGGAATTACCGCGGCTGCTGGCACCAGACTTGCCCTCCAATTGATCCTCGTTAAAGGATTTAGAGTGTACTCATTTCAATTACGGGGCCTCAAAAGAGTCCCGTATTGTTATTTTTCGTCACTACCTCCCCGTGCCGGGAGTGGGTAATTTGCGCGCCTGCTGCCTTCCTTGGATGTGGTAGCCGTTTCTCAGGCTCCCTCTCCGGAATCGAACCCTGATTCTCCGTTACCCGTAACAACCATGGTAAGCAAGTAACCTACCATCGAAAGTTGATAAGGCAGACACTTGAAAGAAACGTCGCCGGCTCGTGGCCATGCGATCAGCACAAAGTTATCCAGAGTCACCACACAATACGGGCCGAAACCCGATCGATCTTGGTCTAATAAAAGCACCCGTTACCCAAAGGGCTCCAGGCTCACTGCATGTATTAGCTCTAGAATTGCCACAGTTATCCAAGTAGGAAGAAACGATCTAAGGAACCATAACTGATTTAATGAGCCATTCGCGGTTTCGCCTTATTTCGGCATGTACTTAGACATGCATGGCTTAATCTTTGAGACAAGCATATGATTACTGGCAGGATCAACCAGGTAATCGTTCGACTGCGCGTCCGTCCTCGCCTTCGGCGGGCCGGACGCAGTCTGTGTGCGGCGGAGGCCACCTTCAGGCGCCCCAACACGCTTATTTTGCACTCCGAGATGACGGCGTTCGAGCTCGCTACGGCACAACCTTCCCGAAAGACGAGTGGGAGCCGTGCGGCAAGAAGCACGTTCATGCTCGCTCTTTTTCGTTGCATCGACTCGGTCGCGCCGTGCGGGTTGCCCAAGCCCGCTGCACTGTCGGTGGACCGGCCGGAACTAGCAACGGAGCCGAGACTGCAAAGCCGCCAGACGACGGGTCACGCCCGCGTCTTCGGCGCTTTCGCATCTGAATCGCCCGAGGACGACACGGAACACACCTCGATATCGTGGTAAAACGGCACCGTCCGACAACCAGCCCCTAACGCATCAAGCGGATGAGGCTGCAGACGACTGCCGTGGATTCCCCTGGAGCAGACCCGAGGACACGCTTGACGAGGCCGAAGCCCGCCGCATATCAGACACCCGGTCGCTTTCGCGTACGCCGCTCACGAGAACCCCCACATAATAGCAGCGATAAGTACCCAGACCTCCTTGGGCACTAATACGAGCGTACTCGAGAAAATTTCACCGCGGGTGTGCCCCGAAACGTGTGGCACGTTGAGCGTGCCACAAGTCTACGTCGCTCTCAAACCCGCCGAGGTCGTAGAATTTGCGACCCTACTCACGAAATTCCCACCGAGGATACGGCCGCAAACGTACCGCACCTTGGGTAGGCCACGAGTTTGTGCAACACTACGCTGACGGCACAGCACCGAGGTCGTGCGCGCACGCACGGGAAAATTCCGCCGCGGTTTCTGCCGAAAACGTGAGGCACCACGACTCTCCGCAAGTTCGCGTCGACTGCGAAAGACCGAAGTCGTGAACGACGTGTCCGCTACTCGCCGCCGACACGCTGGACACCAAACGTACAACGACTCGACGGCGTCGTAGAGGCCCACGACGCGGTTTTCCTTAACGACGTCTCGGCGTGGCACCGACAGGTTAGAACGGCCGACCAACGTTCCCTGTCCGCCGTTCGGCTCAGTCGAAGGGCTCGGCGACTTCGGCAACGCTGCGAAGCCGCACGGTGACGCACGCCATGTCCCCATTTTTTTTTTTTCTTTCTGCGTCTGCCGGGGTGCCCCTATAATAGCAGCGATAAGCACCCAGACCGCCGTGGGTCGCTCGCCCCGGCTGACGTGGTTTTTCGTACTCCTGCGGCGGTCGCCGTCAAGCACGTCCAAATACGCTACTTTCGTGGGCGCATTCACGCTCTTTCGCTTCGCCGGAGTGCCAGCACTCACTCTGCCAAAAACGGCGAACATCCGAGCGGCGGTTCCCACTTTTGCGTCGGCGTCGCAAACCCCGCCCCGGCAGACGAGGTTTGCCGTACTCGTGCGACGGTGGCCGGCGGGCACGTCGAAAGACGCCGATATCGTGCGCGAATTGGCGCACCTTGGCTTCACCGGAGTGCCGCCACTGACTCCTCCAAAAACGGCGAAGATCCGAGCGGCGCTTCCCACTTTCGCATCGGCGTCCCGAACTCCGCCCCGGCTGACGCGGTTTACCGTACTCGTGCGACGGTCGCCGGCGAGCACGTGGAAAGACGCCGATATCGTGCCCGAATCGGCTCCGTTCGGCTTCGCCGGAGTGCCAGCACTGGCTCGGCGAAAGACGACGAACATCCGAGCGACGGTTCTCACTATTGCGTACGCGTCGCAAACCCCGCCCCGGCAGACGCACTTTGCCGTACTCGTGCGACGGTCGCCGGCGAGCACGTAGAAAGACGCCGATATCGTGCCGGAATCGGCCCCGTTTGGCTTCGCCGGAGTGCCAGCACTCACTCGGCCAAAAACGGCGAACATCCGAGCAGCGGTACCCACTTAGCCGTCGGCATCCCGAACTCCGCGCCGGCTGACGCGGTTGCCGAGCTCGTGCGACTAGCGACCGCGAACGCGTCTCGCGACGCCGCTTTCGTGCGCGGCTCCCATTGCGACCTGGGTTACCCGAGCTCGACCAGCAAAAAAGAAGGTCGAAAAAAAATTTTTTTTTTGCGTCTGCCGGGGTGCCCCTATAATAGCAGCGATAAGCACCCAGACCGCCATGGGTCGCTCGCCCCGGCTGACGTGGTTTTTCGTTTTCCTGCGGTGGTCGTCGTCAAGCACGTCCAAACACGCCACTTTCGTGGGCGCATTCGCGCTCTTTCGCTTCGCCGGAGTGCCAGCACTCACTCTGCCAAAAACGGCGAACATCCTAGTGGCGGTTCCCACTTTTGCGTCGGCGTCGCCAACCCCGCCCCGGCATACGCGGTTTGCCGTACTCGTGCGGCGGTGGCCGGCGGGCACGTCGAAAGACACCGATATCGTGCGCGAGTCGATGCTTCTTGGTCTCGCAGGAGGGCCGCCACTCACTCCTGCAAAAACGGCGAAGATCCGAGCGGCGCTTCCCACTTTTTCGTCGGCATCGCAAACCTCGCCCCGGCAGACGCGCTTTGCCGTACTCGTGCGACGGTCGCCGGCGAGCACGTCGAAATACGCCGATATCGTGCCCGAATCGGCCCCGTTTCGCTTCGCCGGAGTGCCAGCACTCACTCGGCCAAAAACGGCGAACATCCGAGCAGCGGTACCCACTTAGCCGTCGGCATCCCGAACTCCGCGCCGGCTGACGCGGTTGCCGAGCTCGTGCGACTAGCGACCGCGAACGCGTCTCGCGACGCCGCTTTCGTGCGCGGCTCCCATTGCGACCTGGGTTACCCGAGCTCGACCAGCAAAAAAGAAGGTCGAAAAAAAATTTTTTTTTTCTGCGTCTGCCGGGGTGCCCCTATAATAGCAGCGATAAGCACCCAGACCGCCGTGGGTCGCTCGCCCCGGCTGACGTGGTTTTTCGTACTCCTGCAGCGGTCGCCGTCAAGCACGTCCAAATACGCCACTTTCGTGGGCGCTTTCGCGCTCTTTCGCGTCGCCGGTGTGCCAGCACTCACTCTGCCAAAAACGGCCAACATCCGAGCGGCGGTTCCCACTTTTGCGTCGGCGTCGTAAACCCCGCCCCGGCAGACGCGGTTTGCCCTACTCGTGCGACGGTCGCCGGCGAGCGCGTCGAAAGACGCCGATATCGTGCGCTAATTGGCGCTCCTTGGCTTCTCCGGAGTGCCGCCACTCACTCCTCCAAAAACGGCGAAGATCCGAGCGGCGTTCTCCACTTTCGCATCGGCGTCCCGAACTCCGCCCGGGCTGACGCGGTTTACCGTACTCGTGCGACGGTCGCCGCCGGGCACGTCGAAAGACGCCGATATCGTGCCGTAATCGGCCCCGTTTGGCTTCGCCCGAGTGCCAGCACTCACTCGGCCAAAAACGGCGAACATCCGAGCAGCGTTTCCCACTTTCGCATCGGCGTCCCGAAGCCCGCCCCGGCAGACGCGGTTTGCCCTACTCGAGCGACGGTCGCCGGCGATCACGTCGAAAGGCGCCGAATTCGTGCACGAATCGATGCTTCTTGGTCTCGCAGGAGGGCCGCCACTCACTCCTGCAAAAACGGCGAAGATCCGAGTTGCGCTTCCCACTTTTTCGTCGGCGTCCCGAACTACGCCCCGGCTGACGCGGTTTACCGTACTCGTGCGACGGTCGCCGGCGGGCACTTCAAAATACGCCGATTTCGTGGGCGCATTCACGCTGTTTCGCTTCCCCGGAGTGCCAACACTCACTCTGCCGAAAGCGGCGATCATCCGAGCGGCGGTTCCCACTTTTGCGTCGGCTTCGCAAACGGCGCCCCGGCAGACGCGCTCGTGCGACGTACTCGTGCGACGGTCGCCGGCGAGCACGTCGAAAGACGCCGATATCGTGCTCGAATCGACCCCGTTTCGCTTCGCCGGAGTGCTGCCAGTCACGGCGCAGAAAACGGCGAACAAGTGTTTTTTTTTTTTTTTCCTAGAATTTGTGTTATAGAAGGCACATTTGATATCGGACGATAATTTTCAACTTTATCACGCGCACCGATTTTCGTGTAGAGGTTTGCAAGTTTATGGGAATTTCTCCACTTGGAATAATGCGATTTAGTAGTACTACGAGAACTTCATGGATGTACTCAAGGGTACGGGGCAAGTCAGTTACGTCAACACCTGCAGATTTTTTACACTTCAAACTGAAAATTGTTGGTTGTGAGTCCTCGTGTGATATTAAAGGCCGATTCGCTAACACATAGAACAAAGAAAGAAAGGAAGAAAAAACGCCCGCGCTCGCTCAAGAAACCTGGGTTCGCAACAAGTGGCAACAACAAGCAACCGAGCGAGTGCGCCAAAACCCGTGGCGGCCGAACAAACGCGAAGTCCCAACCGCGTCAGCCGGGGCGGCACGGGACAGGAAAAATCACTTCAGCCGGGGCGGCGGGGCACCGAATAAACCTCGTCACCTCGTCGCAGGATAAAAGAGGAAACAAAAAGTCTAAACAGCGTCTGCTGGAGCGAATGCGTAATAAAACAACAACAACAACAAAAAAAAACACCCGCGCTCAAGAAGTCTGCAATCCTCACAAAAGGCGACTGTGACCGAGCAGCGTCAGCCGGGGCCGTGCGGAAACGGAAAAACCGCGACTACCGGGGCGTCGAGGCACCGAAAAATCCACTTCAGCCGCGGCGAAAAAAAAAAACAAAAAGAAAGACGGAGGGGGGGGGGGGGAACCACGTCTGCCGGGGCGAAGGAAAAAAAAAACGCGTCTGCCGGGGCGAGCCCGGGTGCGGCACCACCGGGAAAACTGTGGCAAACAGACATGGCGATCGAGTGAGTGGGCCGCCAGCCAGGCTCAGCCAAAAAGTGCAAAGTCCGAACCGTGTCAGCCGGGGCGACGCAAAAACCGCGTCAGCCGGGGCGGCGCGAAAACCGCGTCAGCCGGGGCGGCACGAAACCGCGTCAGCCGGGGCGGCGCGAAAACTGCGTCAGCCGGGGCGGCGCGAAAACCTCGTCAGCCGGGGCGAGCGAAAAGGGGGGGGGGGGGGAACCACGTCTGCCGGGGCGAAAGAAAAAAAAACGCGTCTGCCGGGGCGAGCCCGGGTGCGGCACCACCGGGAAGACTGTGGCAAACAGACATGGCGATCGAGTGAGTGGGCCGCCAGCCAGGCTCAGCCCAAAAAGTGCTAAGTCCGAACTGCGTCAGCCGGGGCGGCGCGAAAACCGCGTCTGCCGGGGCGGCACGAAACCGCGTCAGCCGGGGCGGCGCGAAAACTGCGTCAGCCGGGGCGAGCCCGGGTGCGGCACCACCGGGAAAACTGTGGCAAACAGACATGGCGATCGAGTGAGTGGGCCGCCAGCCAGGCACAGCCGAAAAGTGCTAAGTCCGAACTGCGTCAGCCGGGGCGGCAAAAACCGCGTCAGCCGGGGCGGCGCAAAAAACCGCGTCTGCCGGGGCGGCACGAAACCGCGTCAGCCGGGGCGGCGCGAAAACTGCGTCAGCCGGGGCGAAAGAAAAAAAAAAACGCGTCTGCCGGGGCGAGCCCGGGTGCGGCACCACCGGGAAAACTGTGGCAAACAGACATGGCGATCGAGTGAGTGGGCCGCCAGCCAGGCACAGCCGAAAAGTGCTAAGTCCGAACTGCGTCTGCCGGGGCGGCACGAAACCGCGTCAGCCGGGGCGGCGCGAAAACCGCGTCTGCCGGGGCGGCACGAAACCGCGTCAGCCGGGGCGGCGCGAAAACTGCGTCAGCCGGGGCGAGCCCGGGTGCGGCACCACCGGGAAAACTGTGGCAAACAGACATGGCGATTGAGTGAGTGGGCCGCCAGCCAGGCACAGCCGAAAAGTGCTAAGTCCGAACTGCGTCTGCCGGGGCGGCACGAAACCGCGTCAGCCGGGGCGGCGCGAAAACCGCGTCTGCCGGGGCGAGCCCGGGTGCGGCACCACCGGGAAAACTGTGGCAAACAGACATGGCGATCGAGTGAGTGGGCCGCCAGCCAGGCACAGCCGAAAAGTGCAAAGTCCGAACCGTGTCAGCCGGGGCGACGCAAAAACCGCGTCAGCCGGGGCGGCGCGAAAACCGCGTCAGCCGGGGCGGCACGAAACCGCGTCAGCCGGGGCGGCGCGAAAACTGCGTCAGCCGGGGCGGCGCGAAAACCTCGTCAGCCGGGGCGAGCGAAAAGGGGGGGGGGGAACCACGTCTGCCGGGGCGAAAGAAAAAAAAACGCGTCTGCCGGGGCGAGCCCGGGTGCGGCACCACCGGGAAGACTGTGGCAAACAGACATGGCGATCGAGTGAGTGGGCCGCCAGCCAGGCTCAGCCCAAAAAGTGCTAAGTCCGAACTGCGTCAGCCGGGGCGGCGCGAAAACCGCGTCTGCCGGGGCGGCACGAAACCGCGTCAGCCGGGGCGGCGCGAAAACTGCGTCAGCCGGGGCGAGCCCGGGTGCGGCACCACCGGGAAAACTGTGGCAAACAGACATGGCGATCGAGTGAGTGGGCCGCCAGCCAGGCACAGCCGAAAAGTGCTAAGTCCGAACTGCGTCAGCCGGGGCGGCAAAAACCGCGTCAGCCGGGGCGGCGCAAAAAACCGCGTCTGCCGGGGCGGCACGAAACCGCGTCAGCCGGGGCGGCGCGAAAACTGCGTCAGCCGGGGCGAAAGAAAAAAAAAAACGCGTCTGCCGGGGCGAGCCCGGGTGCGGCACCACCGGGAAAACTGTGGCAAACAGACATGGCGATCGAGTGAGTGGGCCGCCAGCCAGGCACAGCCGAAAAGTGCTAAGTCCGAACTGCGTCTGCCGGGGCGGCACGAAACCGCGTCAGCCGGGGCGGCGCGAAAACCGCGTCTGCCGGGGCGGCACGAAACCGCGTCAGCCGGGGCGGCGCGAAAACTGCGTCAGCCGGGGCGAGCCCGGGTGCGGCACCACCGGGAAAACTGTGGCAAACAGACATGGCGATTGAGTGAGTGGGCCGCCAGCCAGGCACAGCCGAAAAGTGCTAAGTCCGAACTGCGTCTGCCGGGGCGGCACGAAACCGCGTCAGCCGGGGCGGCGCGAAAACCGCGTCTGCCGGGGCGGCACGAAACCGCGTCAGCCGGGGCGGCGCGAAAACCGCGTCTGCCGGGGCGGCACGAAACCGCGTCAGCCGGGGCGGCGCGAAAACTGCGTCAGCCGGGGCGAGCCCGGGTGCGGCACCACCGGGAAGACTGTGGCAAACAGACATGGCGATCGAGTGAGTGGGCCGCCAGCCAGGCTCAGCCCAAAAAGTGCTAAGTCCGAACTGCGTCAGCCGGGGCGGCGCGAAAACCGCGTCTGCCGGGGCGGCACGAAACCGCGTCAGCCGGGGCGGCGCGAAAACTGCGTCAGCCGGGGCGAGCCCGGGTGCGGCACCACCGGGAAAACTGTGGCAAACAGACATGGCGATAGAGTGAGTGGGCCGCCAGCCAGGCACAGCCGAAAAGTGCTAAGTCCGAACTGCGTCAGCCGGGGCGGCAAAAACCGCGTCAGCCGGGGCGGCGCAAAAAACCGCGTCTGCCGGGGCGGCACGAAACCGCGTCAGCCGGGGCGGCGCGAAAACTGCGTCAGCCGGGGCGAAAGAAAAAAAAAAACGCGTCTGCCGGGGCGAGCCCGGGTGCGGCACCACCGGGAAAACTGTGGCAAACAGACATGGCGATCGAGTGAGTGGGCCGCCAGCCAGGCACAGCCGAAAAGTGCTAAGTCCGAACTGCGTCTGCCGGGGCGGCACGAAACCGCGTCAGCCGGGGCGGCGCGAAAACCGCGTCTGCCGGGGCGGCACGAAACCGCGTCAGCCGGGGCGGCGCGAAAACTGCGTCAGCCGGGGCGAGCCCGGGTGCGGCACCACCGGGAAAACTGTGGCAAACAGACATGGCGATTGAGTGA
>NW_027464709.1:445000-460000 GCF_043290135.1 Rhipicephalus microplus
GGTCTCAACGAGGTGCCACATCCTCAATGCAGTCGGTCGCCCCCGTTTCGGTTGGGCTCTGGCACGACGGTCGCCACCGTCTCGCCCTTGAGTGGCCGCTGTTGGCGCTCGCTGTGAGGTGTTCAGCGTGCTGTCCGTGTTGCCGACGCGGTCAAAACGAGTCGACGGCTCACGTTCCCTTGTGCGCCGAAGGCTCTCTTGATATGTGATCCGACCCTCAGACAGACGAAGCCAAGGGAAGACCCAAGGCCGCAATGTGCGTTCAAAGAATCAGTGCTCAGTGTGTCCTGCAATTCACACCAAGTCTCGCAGCTGGCTGCGTTCTTCATCGACCCGAGAACCGAGTGATCCACCGCTTAGAGTCGTGAAAAAGTGTTTGTTCAATTCCGTACAGTCAAAACCAAACGTTTCTGGCACTCGGCCAAACAGTGGCCAAGAAGGGCGCTTTTCAGCGCACGCTTGGACTCCAAAACTCTGCCGCGCCTTTTTCGGCTGCCGCAAATCGAGCAAACGGTGTGTTTCGGACGGCGTTTCGCTTTCGCTACTTGCGAGTGCTTTCGTGGTCCACCCCTCTATAAATACTCGGGAGGCGTCGAAGCCGGTTCTCCAAGCCGGACCCGTAGGTATCGTTGTGTGCTCGCTCTCATTGGCCCGCCTAACCAGAAAATGCCTGCGGTACACCCATTTGGATAAGAGTGCACGCAGATGCGGGCCTCGACGGCTACACATTTCCTCGGGCGGCCGCCTCCCGGCCTCCGTGGAGCGCGGGATGCACGGTCCCATCGACAAGCCTCTCCCGTTTTTACCGTGGCGTCGCGGTTCACCACGGCAGGCGGGTCGGTCTCCTCCGCATAAAAAGGGGGACCCCCGCTTTTTGTTCCACGAAATCGCACAAGCTTTTTTCGCATCCACGGTTTGCCACCGCACACCAAAATGCCGATCCGGCTGCCTACTTTAGCCAACAGGTGGAGCCAGGCGCGCCGTACTTGCGCGGCACTTCCCACGTCCACCGAAGTCGGTGCCAAGGACCACTTTCGGCGCCGGAGCCGCGTACGAGCCTACTCGAGGCGGAAGAACGAAGCCAGCAAGGGCCTGGCCGCAAGTGCGTTCAATTGTCGGGACGTCCAAGTCCCTCGTTCTTCCGTGCTTCCTCTTTCGGCAAGTCGTTGCGGCACCTTCCCAAAGCGCGCAGACCCGCTAATCGCGACGAGCGCGACGTGGCCGTGCCGCCTTTCCCTCGGCAGCAAGCAAAACGCCTGGCAACGTCGACGCTCCCCTAACCGCGATCTCGCACCGTGTTTCGTGTGGCGAATTCAAAAGCCGGCCGGCGCTGCTGCAACCATTACGGTCGGTACGCATACGCCGCGGAGGGCGGGACGGTCATCGGAGCGTGCGGTTCCTCCATCGAGTACTGCGCACCTCGGCCGTCGCATCGCCGTGCCATGACCGGCCGCGCGTCAACGCGAACCGGTGCCAGCGAGATCCCTCGCCTGCAAGAACCGACCGGCAGCCTCCGTCACCCGAGGACGCGGAGGCGCTTGCCGCGGACGGCGGGACGGTATGCACTGGTGCACAGCAGACCCGTCACATCGCCAGTTCCTTGACCGACCGCCGACGCTTGTGCCGTTCCTCTCGTACTTGGCAGTCGCCGCGCGATTGTCGGGTCTCGTTCTTGCACGCTCGAACGGTCGGGAGGGCACTCGGCTGGCGTTTCGGGAACGCGCAGCCTCGCCTTCTACCGACGTAACCACGACTCGCCGTTCGCGCTCCGCCGCTCCTGTTTACAGTACTAGGCGGTCCCGCAGCGGTCGGGTCGCGCATTTCGAGCGCTTCGAGCCACGGTGCTGTGGCGGGTCGAAAGCCGACCTATGAGTGCGTTGCGCCGTTTGTACCCGCGTCCGCCACCTGGCCGACCGTCCAAGGTCGCGGTGTTGGCGTCCGCTGGGCGCAACAATTTGTCACGGGGTGCCGCTCCACATTCAGGCAGCCCCGTGGGGAAAAGCCGACCCCGCGTCCAAACGGGGTCAGCGGCAGAAAGTGTCGGGCGCAGACGCAGCTGAGGCGCTCACCCTTCACAATCCGTTAATGATCCTTCCGCAGGTTCACCTACGGAAACCTTGTTACGACTTTTACTTCCTCTAAATGATCAAGTTTGGTCATCTTTCCAACAGACCGGCGCAACCGAAAGGCCGCGCCGGACATCGGTCCGAAGACCTCACTAAATCATTCAATCGGTAGTAGCGACGGGCGGTGTGTACAAAGGGCAGGGACGTAATCAACGCGAGCTTATGACTCGCGCTTACTGGGAATTCCTCGTTCAAGGGGAACAATTGCAAGCCCCTATCCCAATCACGAAAGAAGTTCCACGGGTTACCCAGTCTTTTCAGACAGGGATAAAGACACGCTGCTTCCTTCAGTGTAGCGCGCGTGCGGCCCCGGACATCTAAGGGCATCACAGACCTGTTATTGCTCTGTTTCGTGCGGCTAGGAGCCGCTTGTCCCTCTAAGAAGGTTGTAAGGTGCTGGGAACCCCGCACCTATTTAATAGGCTAGAGTCTCGTTCGTTATCGGAATTAACCAGACAAATCGCTCCACCAACTAAGAACGGCCATGCACCACCATCCACCGAATCAAGAAAGAGCTCTCAATCTGTCAATCCTCCCAGTGTCCGGGCCGGGTAAGTTTTCCCGTGTTGAGTCAAATTAAGCCGCAGGCTCCACTCCTGGTGGTGCCCTTCCGTCAATTCCTTTAAGTTTCAGCTTTGCAACCATACTTCCCCCGGAACCCAAATACTTTGGTTTCCCGGAAGCTGCCCGCCGAGTCATTTGAGTAACTCAGGCGGATCGCTGGTTGGCATCGTTTATGGTCAGAACTAGGGCGGTATCTGATCGCCTTCGAACCTCTGACTTTCGTTCTTGATCAATGAAAACATTCTTGGCAAATGCTTTCGCAGTAGTTCGTCTTGCGACGGTCCAAGAATTTCACCTCTAGCGCCGCAATACGAATGCCCCCGTCCGTCCCTCTTAATCATTACCTCGTATTCCAAAAACCAACAGAACAGAAACGAGGTCTTGTTCTATTATTCCATGCAAGTTTATTCAGGCGACTCGCCTGCGTTGAGCACTCTAATTTTTTCAAAGTAAAAGCACCGGCCATCTCGAGGCACACAATGAAGTGCACCAAGAAAGAACCGGCATGATGTTCAGTCCGAGCCGTCGCATCGGGTAGATGCACTACTCGTCTGGAACTGAGATCCAACTACGAGCTTTTTAACCGCAGCAGCTTTAGTATACGCTATTGGAGCTGGAATTACCGCGGCTGCTGGCACCAGACTTGCCCTCCAATTGATCCTCGTTAAAGGATTTAGAGTGTACTCATTTCAATTACGGGGCCTCAAAAGAGTCCCGTATTGTTATTTTTCGTCACTACCTCCCCGTGCCGGGAGTGGGTAATTTGCGCGCCTGCTGCCTTCCTTGGATGTGGTAGCCGTTTCTCAGGCTCCCTCTCCGGAATCGAACCCTGATTCTCCGTTACCCGTAACAACCATGGTAAGCAAGTAACCTACCATCGAAAGTTGATAAGGCAGACACTTGAAAGAAACGTCGCCGGCTCGTGGCCATGCGATCAGCACAAAGTTATCCAGAGTCACCACACAATACGGGCCGAAACCCGATCGATCTTGGTCTAATAAAAGCACCCGTTACCCAAAGGGCTCCAGGCTCACTGCATGTATTAGCTCTAGAATTGCCACAGTTATCCAAGTAGGAAGAAACGATCTAAGGAACCATAACTGATTTAATGAGCCATTCGCGGTTTCGCCTTATTTCGGCATGTACTTAGACATGCATGGCTTAATCTTTGAGACAAGCATATGATTACTGGCAGGATCAACCAGGTAATCGTTCGACTGCGCGTCCGTCCTCGCCTTCGGCGGGCCGGACGCAGTCTGTGTGCGGCGGAGGCCACCTTCAGGCGCCCCAACACGCTTATTTTGCACTCCGAGATGACGGCGTTCGAGCTCGCTACGGCACAACCTTCCCGAAAGACGAGTGGGAGCCGTGCGGCAAGAAGCACGTTCATGCTCGCTCTTTTTCGTTGCATCGACTCGGTCGCGCCGTGCGGGTTGCCCAAGCCCGCTGCACTGTCGGTGGACCGGCCGGAACTAGCAACGGAGCCGAGACTGCAAAGCCGCCAGACGACGGGTCACGCCCGCGTCTTCGGCGCTTTCGCATCTGAATCGCCCGAGGACGACACGGAACACACCTCGATATCGTGGTAAAACGGCACCGTCCGACAACCAGCCCCTAACGCATCAAGCGGATGAGGCTGCAGACGACTGCCGTGGATTCCCCTGGAGCAGACCCGAGGACACGCTTGACGAGGCCGAAGCCCGCCGCATATCAGACACCCGGTCGCTTTCGCGTACGCCGCTCACGAGAACCCCCACATAATAGCAGCGATAAGTACCCAGACCTCCTTGGGCACTAATACGAGCGTACTCGAGAAAATTTCACCGCGGGTGTGCCCCGAAACGTGTGGCACGTTGAGCGTGCCACAAGTCTACGTCGCTCTCAAACCCGCCGAGGTCGTAGAATTTGCGACCCTACTCACGAAATTCCCACCGAGGATACGGCCGCAAACGTACCGCACCTTGGGTAGGCCACGAGTTTGTGCAACACTACGCTGACGGCACAGCACCGAGGTCGTGCGCGCACGCACGGGAAAATTCCGCCGCGGTTTCTGCCGAAAACGTGAGGCACCACGACTCTCCGCAAGTTCGCGTCGACTGCGAAAGACCGAAGTCGTGAACGACGTGTCCGCTACTCGCCGCCGACACGCTGGACACCAAACGTACAACGACTCGACGGCGTCGTAGAGGCCCACGACGCGGTTTTCCTTAACGACGTCTCGGCGTGGCACCGACAGGTTAGAACGGCCGACCAACGTTCCCTGTCCGCCGTTCGGCTCAGTCGAAGGGCTCGGCGACTTCGGCAACGCTGCGAAGCCGCACGGTGACGCACGCCATGTCCCCATTTTTTTTTTTTCTTTCTGCGTCTGCCGGGGTGCCCCTATAATAGCAGCGATAAGCACCCAGACCGCCGTGGGTCGCTCGCCCCGGCTGACGTGGTTTTTCGTACTCCTGCGGCGGTCGCCGTCAAGCACGTCCAAATACGCTACTTTCGTGGGCGCATTCACGCTCTTTCGCTTCGCCGGAGTGCCAGCACTCACTCTGCCAAAAACGGCGAACATCCGAGCGGCGGTTCCCACTTTTGCGTCGGCGTCGCAAACCCCGCCCCGGCAGACGAGGTTTGCCGTACTCGTGCGACGGTGGCCGGCGGGCACGTCGAAAGACGCCGATATCGTGCGCGAATTGGCGCACCTTGGCTTCACCGGAGTGCCGCCACTGACTCCTCCAAAAACGGCGAAGATCCGAGCGGCGCTTCCCACTTTCGCATCGGCGTCCCGAACTCCGCCCCGGCTGACGCGGTTTACCGTACTCGTGCGACGGTCGCCGGCGAGCACGTGGAAAGACGCCGATATCGTGCCCGAATCGGCTCCGTTCGGCTTCGCCGGAGTGCCAGCACTGGCTCGGCGAAAGACGACGAACATCCGAGCGACGGTTCTCACTATTGCGTACGCGTCGCAAACCCCGCCCCGGCAGACGCACTTTGCCGTACTCGTGCGACGGTCGCCGGCGAGCACGTAGAAAGACGCCGATATCGTGCCGGAATCGGCCCCGTTTGGCTTCGCCGGAGTGCCAGCACTCACTCGGCCACAAACGGCGAACATCCGAGCGGCGGTTCCCACTTAGCCGTCGGCGTCCCGAACTCCGCCCCGGCAGACGCGGTTGCCGAGCTCGTGCGACTAGCGACCGCGAAGCCGTCTCGCGACGCCGCTTTCGTGCGCGGCTCCCACTGCGACCTGGGTCACCCGAGGTCGACGAGCAAAAAAGAATGTCGAAAAAAAATTTTTTTTTTTTTTGCGTCTGCCGGGGTGCCCCTATAATAGCAGCGATAAGCACCCAGACCGCCATGGGTCGCTCGCCCCGGCTGACGTGGTTTTTCGTTTTCCTGCGGTGGTCGTCGTCAAGCACGTCCAAACACGCCACTTTCGTGGGCGCATTCGCGCTCTTTCGCTTCGCCGGAGTGCCAGCACTCACTCTGCCAAAAACGGCGAACATCCTAGTGGCGGTTCCCACTTTTGCGTCGGCGTCGCCAACCCCGCCCCGGCATACGCGGTTTGCCGTACTCGTGCGGCGGTGGCCGGCGGGCACGTCGAAAGACACCGATATCGTGCGCGAGTCGATGCTTCTTGGTCTCGCAGGAGGGCCGCCACTCACTCCTGCAAAAACGGCGAAGATCCGAGCGGCGCTTCCCACTTTTTCGTCGGCATCGCAAACCTCGCCCCGGCAGACGCGCTTTGCCGTACTCGTGCGACGGTCGCCGGCGAGCACGTCGAAATACGCCGATATCGTGCCCGAATCGGCCCCGTTTCGCTTCGCCGGAGTGCCAGCACTCACTCGGCCAAAAACGGCGAACATCCGAGCAGCGGTACCCACTTAGCCGTCGGCATCCCGAACTCCGCGCCGGCTGACGCGGTTGCCGAGCTCGTGCGACTAGCGACCGCGAACGCGTCTCGCGACGCCGCTTTCGTGCGCGGCTCCCATTGCGACCTGGGTTACCCGAGCTCGACCAGCAAAAAAGAAGGTCGAAAAAAAATTTTTTTTTCCTGCGTCTGCCGGGGTGCCCCTATAATAGCAGCGATAAGCACCCAGACCGCCGTGGGTCGCTCGCCCCGGCTGACGTGGTTTTTCGTACTCCTGCAGCGGTCGCCGTCAAGCACGTCCAAATACGCCACTTTCGTGGGCGCTTTCGCGCTCTTTCGCGTCGCCGGTGTGCCAGCACTCACTCTGCCAAAAACGGCCAACATCCGAGCGGCGGTTCCCACTTTTGCGTCGGCGTCGTAAACCCCGCCCCGGCAGACGCGGTTTGCCCTACTCGTGCGACGGTCGCCGGCGAGCGCGTCGAAAGACGCCGATATCGTGCGCTAATTGGCGCTCCTTGGCTTCTCCGGAGTGCCGCCACTCACTCCTCCAAAAACGGCGAAGATCCGAGCGGCGTTCTCCACTTTCGCATCGGCGTCCCGAACTCCGCCCGGGCTGACGCGGTTTACCGTACTCGTGCGACGGTCGCCGCCGGGCACGTCGAAAGACGCCGATATCGTGCCGTAATCGGCCCCGTTTGGCTTCGCCCGAGTGCCAGCACTCACTCGGCCAAAAACGGCGAACATCCGAGCAGCGTTTCCCACTTTCGCATCGGCGTCCCGAAGCCCGCCCCGGCAGACGCGGTTTGCCCTACTCGAGCGACGGTCGCCGGCGATCACGTCGAAAGGCGCCGAATTCGTGCACGAATCGATGCTTCTTGGTCTCGCAGGAGGGCCGCCACTCACTCCTGCAAAAACGGCGAAGATCCGAGTTGCGCTTCCCACTTTTTCGTCGGCGTCCCGAACTACGCCCCGGCTGACGCGGTTTACCGTACTCGTGCGACGGTCGCCGGCGGGCACTTCAAAATACGCCGATTTCGTGGGCGCATTCACGCTGTTTCGCTTCCCCGGAGTGCCAACACTCACTCTGCCGAAAGCGGCGATCATCCGAGCGGCGGTTCCCACTTTTGCGTCGGCTTCGCAAACGGCGCCCCGGCAGACGCGCTCGTGCGACGTACTCGTGCGACGGTCGCCGGCGAGCACGTCGAAAGACGCCGATATCGTGCTCGAATCGACCCCGTTTCGCTTCGCCGGAGTGCTGCCAGTCACGGCGCAGAAAACGGCGAACAAGTGTTTTTTTTTTTTTCCTAGAATTTGTGTTATAGAAGGCACATTTGATATCGGACGATAATTTTCAACTTTATCACGCGCACCGATTTTCGTGTAGAGGTTTGCAAGTTTATGGGAATTTCTCCACTTGGAATAATGCGATTTAGTAGTACTACGAGAACTTCATGGATGTACTCAAGGGTACGGGGCAAGTCAGTTACGTCAACACCTGCAGATTTTTTACACTTCAAACTGAAAATTGTTGGTTGTGAGTCCTCGTGTGATATTAAAGGCCGATTCGCTAACACATAGAACAAAGAAAGAAAGGAAGAAAAAACGCCCGCGCTCGCTCAAGAAACCTGGGTTCGCAACAAGTGGCAACAACAAGCAACCGAGCGAGTGCGCCAAAACCCGTGGCGGCCGAACAAACGCGAAGTCCCAACCGCGTCAGCCGGGGCGGCACGGGACAGGAAAAATCACTTCAGCCGGGGCGGCGGGGCACCGAATAAACCTCGTCACCTCGTCGCAGGATAAAAGAGGAAACAAAAAGTCTAAACAGCGTCTGCTGGAGCGAATGCGTAATAAAACAACAACAACAACAAAAAAAAACACCCGCGCTCAAGAAGTCTGCAATCCTCACAAAAGGCGACTGTGACCGAGCAGCGTCAGCCGGGGCCGTGCGGAAACGGAAAAACCGCGACTACCGGGGCGTCGAGGCACCGAAAAATCCACTTCAGCCGCGGCGAAAAAAAAAACAAAAAGAAAGACGGAGGGGGGGGGGGGAACCACGTCTGCCGGGGCGAAGGAAAAAAAAAAACGCGTCTGCCGGGGCGAGCCCGGGTGCGGCACCACCGGGAAAACTGTGGCAAACAGACATGGCGATCGAGTGAGTGGGCCGCCAGCCAGGCTCAGCCAAAAAGTGCAAAGTCCGAACCGTGTCAGCCGGGGCGACGCAAAAACCGCGTCAGCCGGGGCGGCGCGAAAACCGCGTCAGCCGGGGCGGCACGAAACCGCGTCAGCCGGGGCGGCGCGAAAACTGCGTCAGCCGGGGCGGCGCGAAAACCTCGTCAGCCGGGGCGAGCGAAAAGGGGGGGGGGGGAACCACGTCTGCCGGGGCGAAAGAAAAAAAAACGCGTCTGCCGGGGCGAGCCCGGGTGCGGCACCACCGGGAAGACTGTGGCAAACAGACATGGCGATCGAGTGAGTGGGCCGCCAGCCAGGCTCAGCCCAAAAAGTGCTAAGTCCGAACTGCGTCAGCCGGGGCGGCGCGAAAACCGCGTCTGCCGGGGCGGCACGAAACCGCGTCAGCCGGGGCGGCGCGAAAACTGCGTCAGCCGGGGCGAGCCCGGGTGCGGCACCACCGGGAAAACTGTGGCAAACAGACATGGCGATCGAGTGAGTGGGCCGCCAGCCAGGCACAGCCGAAAAGTGCTAAGTCCGAACTGCGTCAGCCGGGGCGGCAAAAACCGCGTCAGCCGGGGCGGCGCAAAAAACCGCGTCTGCCGGGGCGGCACGAAACCGCGTCAGCCGGGGCGGCGCGAAAACTGCGTCAGCCGGGGCGAAAGAAAAAAAAAAACGCGTCTGCCGGGGCGAGCCCGGGTGCGGCACCACCGGGAAAACTGTGGCAAACAGACATGGCGATCGAGTGAGTGGGCCGCCAGCCCGGCACAGCCGAAAAGTGCTAAGTCCGAACTGCGTCTGCCGGGGCGGCACGAAACCGCGTCAGCCGGGGCGGCGCGAAAACCGCGTCTGCCGGGGCGGCACGAAACCGCGTCAGCCGGGGCGGCGCGAAAACTGCGTCAGCCGGGGCGAGCCCGGGTGCGGCACCACCGGGAAAACTGTGGCAAACAGACATGGCGATTGAGTGAGTGGGCCGCCAGCCAGGCACAGCCGAAAAGTGCTAAGTCCGAACTGCGTCTGCCGGGGCGGCACGAAACCGCGTCAGCCGGGGCGGCGCGAAAACCGCGTCTGCCGGGGCGGCACGAAACCGCGTCAGCCGGGGCGGCGCGAAAACTGCGTCAGCCGGGGCGAGCCCGGGTGCGGCACCACCGGGAAAACTGTGGCAAACAGACATGGCGATCGAGTGAGTGGGCCGCCAGCCAGGCACAGCCGAAAAGTGCAAAGTCCGAACCGTGTCAGCCGGGGCGACGCAAAAACCGCGTCAGCCGGGGCGGCGCGAAAACCGCGTCAGCCGGGGCGGCACGAAACCGCGTCAGCCGGGGCGGCGCGAAAACTGCGTCAGCCGGGGCGGCGCGAAAACCTCGTCAGCCGGGGCGAGCGAAAAGGGGGGGGGGAACCACGTCTGCCGGGGCGAAAGAAAAAAAAACGCGTCTGCCGGGGCGAGCCCGGGTGCGGCACCACCGGGAAGACTGTGGCAAACAGACATGGCGATCGAGTGAGTGGGCCGCCAGCCAGGCTCAGCCCAAAAAGTGCTAAGTCCGAACTGCGTCAGCCGGGGCGGCGCGAAAACCGCGTCTGCCGGGGCGGCACGAAACCGCGTCAGCCGGGGCGGCGCGAAAACTGCGTCAGCCGGGGCGAGCCCGGGTGCGGCACCACCGGGAAAACTGTGGCAAACAGACATGGCGATCGAGTGAGTGGGCCGCCAGCCAGGCACAGCCGAAAAGTGCTAAGTCCGAACTGCGTCAGCCGGGGCGGCAAAAACCGCGTCAGCCGGGGCGGCGCAAAAAACCGCGTCTGCCGGGGCGGCACGAAACCGCGTCAGCCGGGGCGGCGCGAAAACTGCGTCAGCCGGGGCGAAAGAAAAAAAAAACGCGTCTGCCGGGGCGAGCCCGGGTGCGGCACCACCGGGAAAACTGTGGCAAACAGACATGGCGATTGAGTGAGTGGGCCGCCAGCCAGGCACAGCCGAAAAGTGCTAAGTCCGAACTGCGTCTGCCGGGGCGGCACGAAACCGCGTCAGCCGGGGCGGCGCGAAAACCGCGTCTGCCGGGGCGGCACGAAACCGCGTCAGCCGGGGCGGCGCGAAAACCGCGTCTGCCGGGGCGGCACGAAACCGCGTCAGCCGGGGCGGCGCGAAAACTGCGTCAGCCGGGGCGAGCCCGGGTGCGGCACCACCGGGAAGACTGTGGCAAACAGACATGGCGATCGAGTGAGTGGGCCGCCAGCCAGGCTCAGCCCAAAAAGTGCTAAGTCCGAACTGCGTCAGCCGGGGCGGCGCGAAAACCGCGTCTGCCGGGGCGGCACGAAACCGCGTCAGCCGGGGCGGCGCGAAAACTGCGTCAGCCGGGGCGAGCCCGGGTGCGGCACCACCGGGAAAACTGTGGCAAACAGACATGGCGATCGAGTGAGTGGGCCGCCAGCCAGGCACAGCCGAAAAGTGCTAAGTCCGAACTGCGTCAGCCGGGGCGGCAAAAACCGCGTCAGCCGGGGCGGCGCAAAAAACCGCGTCTGCCGGGGCGGCACGAAACCGCGTCAGCCGGGGCGGCGCGAAAACTGCGTCAGCCGGGGCGAAAGAAAAAAAAAACGCGTCTGCCGGGGCGAGCCCGGGTGCGGCACCACCGGGAAAACTGTGGCAAACAGACATGGCGATCGAGTGAGTGGGCCGCCAGCCAGGCACAGCCGAAAAGTGCTAAGTCCGAACTGCGTCTGCCGGGGCGGCACGAAACCGCGTCAGCCGGGGCGGCGCGAAAACCGCGTCTGCCGGGGCGGCACGAAACCGCGTCAGCCGGGGCGGCGCGAAAACTGCGTCAGCCGGGGCGAGCCCGGGTGCGGCACCACCGGGAAAACTGTGGCAAACAGACATGGCGATTGAGTGAGTGGGCCGCCAGCCAGGCACAGCCGAAAAGTGCTAAGTCCGAACTGCGTCTGCCGGGGCGGCACGAAACCGCGTCAGCCGGGGCGGCGCGAAAACCGCGTCTGCCGGGGCGGCACGAAACCGCGTCAGCCGGGGCGGCGCGAAAACTGCGTCAGCCGGGGCGAGCCCGGGTGCGGCACCACCGGGAAAACTGTGGCAAACAGACATGGCGATCGAGTGAGTGGGCCGCCAGCCAGGCACAGCCGAAAAGTGCAAAGTCCGAACCGTGTCAGCCGGGGCGACGCAAAAACCGCGTCAGCCGGGGCGGCGCGAAAACCGCGTCAGCCGGGGCGGCACGAAACCGCGTCAGCCGGGGCGGCGCGAAAACTGCGTCAGCCGGGGCGGCGCGAAAACCTCGTCAGCCGGGGCGAGCGAAAAGGGGGGGGGGGGGAACCACGTCTGCCGGGGCGAAAGAAAAAAAAACGCGTCTGCCGGGGCGAGCCCGGGTGCGGCACCACCGGGAAGACTGTGGCAAACAGACATGGCGATCGAGTGAGTGGGCCGCCAGCCAGGCTCAGCCCAAAAAGTGCTAAGTCCGAACTGCGTCAGCCGGGGCGGCGCGAAAACCGCGTCTGCCGGGGCGGCACGAAACCGCGTCAGCCGGGGCGGCGCGAAAACTGCGTCAGCCGGGGCGAGCCCGGGTGCGGCACCACCGGGAAAACTGTGGCAAACAGACATGGCGATCGAGTGAGTGGGCCGCCAGCCAGGCACAGCCGAAAAGTGCTAAGTCCGAACTGCGTCAGCCGGGGCGGCAAAAACCGCGTCAGCCGGGGCGGCGCAAAAAACCGCGTCTGCCGGGGCGGCACGAAACCGCGTCAGCCGGGGCGGCGCGAAAACTGCGTCAGCCGGGGCGAAAGAAAAAAAAAAACGCGTCTGCCGGGGCGAGCCCGGGTGCGGCACCACCGGGAAAACTGTGGCAAACAGACATGGCGATCGAGTGAGTGGGCCGCCAGCCAGGCACAGCCGAAAAGTGCTAAGTCCGAACTGCGTCTGCCGGGGCGGCACGAAACCGCGTCAGCCGGGGCGGCGCGAAAACCGCGTCTGCCGGGGCGGCACGAAACCGCGTCAGCCGGGGCGGCGCGAAAACTGCGTCAGCCGGGGCGAGCCCGGGTGCGGCACCACCGGGAAAACTGTGGCAAACAGACATGGCGATTGAGTGAGTGGGCCGCCAGCCAGGCACAGCCGAAAAGTGCTAAGTCCGAACTGCGTCTGCCGGGGCGGCACGAAACCGCGTCAGCCGGGGCGGCGCGAAAACCGCGTCTGCCGGGGCGGCACGAAACCGCGTCAGCCGGGGCGGCGCGAAAACCGCGTCTGCCGGGGCGGCACGAAACCGCGTCAGCCGGGGCGGCGCGAAAACTGCGTCAGCCGGGGCGAGCCCGGGTGCGGCACCACCGGGAAGACTGTGGCAAACAGACATGGCGATCGAGTGAGTGGGCCGCCAGCCAGGCTCAGCCCAAAAAGTGCTAAGTCCGAACTGCGTCAGCCGGGGCGGCGCGAAAACCGCGTCTGCCGGGGCGGCACGAAACCGCGTCAGCCGGGGCGGCGCGAAAACTGCGTCAGCCGGGGCGAGCCCGGGTGCGGCACCACCGGGAAAACTGTGGCAAACAGACATGGCGATCGAGTGAGTGGGCCGCCAGCCAGGCACAGCCGAAAAGTGCTAAGTCCGAACTGCGTCAGCCGGGGCGGCAAAAACCGCGTCAGCCGGGGCGGCGCAAAAAACCGCGTCTGCCGGGGCGGCACGAAACCGCGTCAGCCGGGGCGGCGCGAAAACTGCGTCAGCCGGGGCGAAAGAAAAAAAAAACGCGTCTGCCGGGGCGAGCCCGGGTGCGGCACCACCGGGAAAACTGTGGCAAACAGACATGGCGATCGAGTGAGTGGGCCGCCAGCCAGGCACAGCCGAAAAGTGCTAAGTCCGAACTGCGTCTGCCGGGGCGGCACGAAACCGCGTCAGCCGGGGCGGCGCGAAAACCGCGTCTGCCGGGGCGGCACGAAACCGCGTCAGCCGGGGCGGCGCGAAAACTGCGTCAGCCGGGGCGAGCCCGGGTGCGGCACCACCGGGAAAACTGTGGCAAACAGACATGGCGATTGAGTGAGTGGGCCGCCAGCCAGGCACAGCCGAAAAGTGCTAAGTCCGAACTGCGTCTGCCGGGGCGGCACGAAACCGCGTCAGCCGGGGCGGCGCGAAAACCGCGTCTGCCGGGGCGGCACGAAACCGCGTCAGCCGGGGCGGCGCGAAAACTGCGTCAGCCGGGGCGAGCCCGGGTGCGGCACCACCGTGAAAACTGTGGCAAACAGACATGGCGATCGAGTGAGTGGGCCGCCAGCCAGGCACAGCCGAAAAGTGCTAAGTCCGAACTGCGTCAGCCGGGGCGGCAAAAACCGCGTCAGCCGGGGCGGCGCAAAAACCGCGTCTGCCGGGGCGAAATCAAAAAAAAAAACAAAGAAAAAAGCCCGCGCTTAATCAAAAGAAAACAAAGAAAAAAGCTTGCGCTTAAGCCTGGCGGTGGAACCACCGGGGCAAACAGACCTGGCGATCGAGTGAGTGGGCCGCCAGCCGGGGTGAGCCAAAAAGTGCAAAGTCCGAACCGCGTCAGCCGGGGCGACGCAAAAACCGCGTCAGCCGGGGCGGCGCGAAAACCGCGTCAGCCGGGGCGGCGCGAAAACCGCGTCAGCCGGGGCGGCGCAAAAACTGCGTCAGCCGGGGCGGCACGGAAAAACGAAAACCGCGTCAGCCGGGGCGGCACGGAAAAACGAAAACCGCGTCAGCCGGGGCGACATCAAAATGAGGAAAAAAAAAAAAACTGCCTTAGGACACCTGCGTACACTTTCATGCGTTTGGGCATATCTCTCTGTAACACGCGCGCCCCTCGTTACGCGCGGCACTCTGTTTTCTCCGACACCCATATTTCGGCGGCATGTGGCACGCGCGCCCGTCCCTACGCACGGCACACCGCAGTGCTTTCTCGATATTTTTCTTTTCCTCCAACACCGTCATCTATAGGCTTTTAGTGACCTGTTGCTCGTGGCACAAGTTCGCTAGCTCTGACACCTCTTGCATGCGCACCGTTTTTGCGCACGGTGCTATGCCGCAAAGCACGGCAGTCGCATGCGTTTCTCTCAGGCACCTCTTTTTTGACACAACGCTGTGGTGCTTAGAAACACACGCGCCGCTTTTGCGCACAGAACTCCACCGTACAGCACGGTAGTCACGTTTGTTCCACACGAACAGCAGTGTGCATCGTGCTACGACACTTTGAAAGCTTTTTCTTCCGAGTCTCGACCGCGCTGTTCCTTTCGTACTTGGCGCGATTTTGGGACCAGCTTTGTTTTAAACCCCTACTGCGCGCCGTTCCTTTCGTACTTGGCGCGGTTCA
>NW_027464709.1:467500-480000 GCF_043290135.1 Rhipicephalus microplus
AGCGCGGGATGCACGGTCCCATCGACAAGCCTCTCCCGTTTTTACCGTGGCGTCGCGGTTCACCACGGCAGGCGGGTCGGTCTCCTCCGCATAAAAAGGGGGACCCCCGCTTTTTGTTCCACGAAATCGCACAAGCTTTTTTCGCATCCACGGTTTGCCACCGCACACCAAAATGCCGATCCGGCTGCCTACTTTAGCCAACAGGTGGAGCCAGGCGCGCCGTACTTGCGCGGCACTTCCCACGTCCACCGAAGTCGGTGCCAAGGACCACTTTCGGCGCCGGAGCCGCGTACGAGCCTACTCGAGGCGGAAGAACGAAGCCAGCAAGGGCCTGGCCGCAAGTGCGTTCAATTGTCGGGACGTCCAAGTCCCTCGTTCTTCCGTGCTTCCTCTTTCGGCAAGTCGTTGCGGCACCTTCCCAAAGCGCGCAGACCCGCTAATCGCGACGAGCGCGACGTGGCCGTGCCGCCTTTCCCTCGGCAGCAAGCAAAACGCCTGGCAACGTCGACGCTCCCCTAACCGCGATCTCGCACCGTGTTTCGTGTGGCGAATTCAAAAGCCGGCCGGCGCTGCTGCAACCATTACGGTCGGTACGCATACGCCGCGGAGGGCGGGACGGTCATCGGAGCGTGCGGTTCCTCCATCGAGTACTGCGCACCTCGGCCGTCGCATCGCCGTGCCATGACCGGCCGCGCGTCAACGCGAACCGGTGCCAGCGAGATCCCTCGCCTGCAAGAACCGACCGGCAGCCTCCGTCACCCGAGGACGCGGAGGCGCTTGCCGCGGACGGCGGGACGGTATGCACTGGTGCACAGCGGACCCGTCACATCGCCAGTTCCTTGACCGACCGCCGACGCTTGTGCCGTTCCTCTCGTACTTGGCAGTCGCCGCGCGATTGTCGGGTCTCGTTCTTGCACGCTCGAACGGTCGGGAGGGCACTCGGCTGGCGTTTCGGGAACGCGCAGCCTCGCCTTCTACCGACGTAACCACGACTCGCCGTTCGCGCTCCGCCGCTCCTGTTTACAGTACTAGGCGGTCCCGCAGCGGTCGGGTCGCGCATTTCGAGCGCTTCGAGCCACGGTGCTGTGGCGGGTCGAAAGCCGACCTATGAGTGCGTTGCGCCGTTTGTACCCGCGTCCGCCACCTGGCCGACCGTCCAAGGTCGCGGTGTTGGCGTCCGCTGGGCGCAACAATTTGTCACGGGGTGCCGCTCCACATTCAGGCAGCCCCGTGGGGAAAAGCCGACCCCGCGTCCAAACGGGGTCAGCGGCAGAAAGTGTCGGGCGCAGACGCAGCTGAGGCGCTCACCCTTCACAATCCGTTAATGATCCTTCCGCAGGTTCACCTACGGAAACCTTGTTACGACTTTTACTTCCTCTAAATGATCAAGTTTGGTCATCTTTCCAACAGACCGGCGCAACCGAAAGGCCGCGCCGGACATCGGTCCGAAGACCTCACTAAATCATTCAATCGGTAGTAGCGACGGGCGGTGTGTACAAAGGGCAGGGACGTAATCAACGCGAGCTTATGACTCGCGCTTACTGGGAATTCCTCGTTCAAGGGGAACAATTGCAAGCCCCTATCCCAATCACGAAAGAAGTTCCACGGGTTACCCAGTCTTTTCAGACAGGGATAAAGACACGCTGCTTCCTTCAGTGTAGCGCGCGTGCGGCCCCGGACATCTAAGGGCATCACAGACCTGTTATTGCTCTGTTTCGTGCGGCTAGGAGCCGCTTGTCCCTCTAAGAAGGTTGTAAGGTGCTGGGAACCCCGCACCTATTTAATAGGCTAGAGTCTCGTTCGTTATCGGAATTAACCAGACAAATCGCTCCACCAACTAAGAACGGCCATGCACCACCATCCACCGAATCAAGAAAGAGCTCTCAATCTGTCAATCCTCCCAGTGTCCGGGCCGGGTAAGTTTTCCCGTGTTGAGTCAAATTAAGCCGCAGGCTCCACTCCTGGTGGTGCCCTTCCGTCAATTCCTTTAAGTTTCAGCTTTGCAACCATACTTCCCCCGGAACCCAAATACTTTGGTTTCCCGGAAGCTGCCCGCCGAGTCATTTGAGTAACTCAGGCGGATCGCTGGTTGGCATCGTTTATGGTCAGAACTAGGGCGGTATCTGATCGCCTTCGAACCTCTGACTTTCGTTCTTGATCAATGAAAACATTCTTGGCAAATGCTTTCGCAGTAGTTCGTCTTGCGACGGTCCAAGAATTTCACCTCTAGCGCCGCAATACGAATGCCCCCGTCCGTCCCTCTTAATCATTACCTCGTATTCCAAAAACCAACAGAACAGAAACGAGGTCTTGTTCTATTATTCCATGCAAGTTTATTCAGGCGACTCGCCTGCGTTGAGCACTCTAATTTTTTCAAAGTAAAAGCACCGGCCATCTCGAGGCACACAATGAAGTGCACCAAGAAAGAACCGGCATGATGTTCAGTCCGAGCCGTCGCATCGGGTAGATGCACTACTCGTCTGGAACTGAGATCCAACTACGAGCTTTTTAACCGCAGCAGCTTTAGTATACGCTATTGGAGCTGGAATTACCGCGGCTGCTGGCACCAGACTTGCCCTCCAATTGATCCTCGTTAAAGGATTTAGAGTGTACTCATTTCAATTACGGGGCCTCAAAAGAGTCCCGTATTGTTATTTTTCGTCACTACCTCCCCGTGCCGGGAGTGGGTAATTTGCGCGCCTGCTGCCTTCCTTGGATGTGGTAGCCGTTTCTCAGGCTCCCTCTCCGGAATCGAACCCTGATTCTCCGTTACCCGTAACAACCATGGTAAGCAAGTAACCTACCATCGAAAGTTGATAAGGCAGACACTTGAAAGAAACGTCGCCGGCTCGTGGCCATGCGATCAGCACAAAGTTATCCAGAGTCACCACACAATACGGGCCGAAACCCGATCGATCTTGGTCTAATAAAAGCACCCGTTACCCAAAGGGCTCCAGGCTCACTGCATGTATTAGCTCTAGAATTGCCACAGTTATCCAAGTAGGAAGAAACGATCTAAGGAACCATAACTGATTTAATGAGCCATTCGCGGTTTCGCCTTATTTCGGCATGTACTTAGACATGCATGGCTTAATCTTTGAGACAAGCATATGATTACTGGCAGGATCAACCAGGTAATCGTTCGACTGCGCGTCCGTCCTCGCCTTCGGCGGGCCGGACGCAGTCTGTGTGCGGCGGAGGCCACCTTCAGGCGCCCCAACACGCTTATTTTGCACTCCGAGATGACGGCGTTCGAGCTCGCTACGGCACAACCTTCCCGAAAGACGAGTGGGAGCCGTGCGGCAAGAAGCACGTTCATGCTCGCTCTTTTTCGTTGCATCGACTCGGTCGCGCCGTGCGGGTTGCCCAAGCCCGCTGCACTGTCGGTGGACCGGCCGGAACTAGCAACGGAGCCGAGACTGCAAAGCCGCCAGACGACGGGTCACGCCCGCGTCTTCGGCGCTTTCGCATCTGAATCGCCCGAGGACGACACGGAACACACCTCGATATCGTGGTAAAACGGCACCGTCCGACAACCAGCCCCTAACGCATCAAGCGGATGAGGCTGCAGACGACTGCCGTGGATTCCCCTGGAGCAGACCCGAGGACACGCTTGACGAGGCCGAAGCCCGCCGCATATCAGACACCCGGTCGCTTTCGCGTACGCCGCTCACGAGAACCCCCACATAATAGCAGCGATAAGTACCCAGACCTCCTTGGGCACTAATACGAGCGTACTCGAGAAAATTTCACCGCGGGTGTGCCCCGAAACGTGTGGCACGTTGAGCGTGCCACAAGTCTACGTCGCTCTCAAACCCGCCGAGGTCGTAGAATTTGCGACCCTACTCACGAAATTCCCACCGAGGATACGGCCGCAAACGTACCGCACCTTGGGTAGGCCACGAGTTTGTGCAACACTACGCTGACGGCACAGCACCGAGGTCGTGCGCGCACGCACGGGAAAATTCCGCCGCGGTTTCTGCCGAAAACGTGAGGCACCACGACTCTCCGCAAGTTCGCGTCGACTGCGAAAGACCGAAGTCGTGAACGACGTGTCCGCTACTCGCCGCCGACACGCTGGACACCAAACGTACAACGACTCGACGGCGTCGTAGAGGCCCACGACGCGGTTTTCCTTAACGACGTCTCGGCGTGGCACCGACAGGTTAGAACGGCCGACCAACGTTCCCTGTCCGCCGTTCGGCTCAGTCGAAGGGCTCGGCGACTTCGGCAACGCTGCGAAGCCGCACGGTGACGCACGCCATGTCCCCATTTTTTTTTTTTCTTTCTGCGTCTGCCGGGGTGCCCCTATAATAGCAGCGATAAGCACCCAGACCGCCGTGGGTCGCTCGCCCCGGCTGACGTGGTTTTTCGTACTCCTGCGGCGGTCGCCGTCAAGCACGTCCAAATACGCTACTTTCGTGGGCGCATTCACGCTCTTTCGCTTCGCCGGAGTGCCAGCACTCACTCTGCCAAAAACGGCGAACATCCGAGCGGCGGTTCCCACTTTTGCGTCGGCGTCGCAAACCCCGCCCCGGCAGACGAGGTTTGCCGTACTCGTGCGACGGTGGCCGGCGGGCACGTCGAAAGACGCCGATATCGTGCGCGAATTGGCGCACCTTGGCTTCACCGGAGTGCCGCCACTGACTCCTCCAAAAACGGCGAAGATCCGAGCGGCGCTTCCCACTTTCGCATCGGCGTCCCGAACTCCGCCCCGGCTGACGCGGTTTACCGTACTCGTGCGACGGTCGCCGGCGAGCACGTGGAAAGACGCCGATATCGTGCCCGAATCGGCTCCGTTCGGCTTCGCCGGAGTGCCAGCACTGGCTCGGCGAAAGACGACGAACATCCGAGCGACGGTTCTCACTATTGCGTACGCGTCGCAAACCCCGCCCCGGCAGACGCACTTTGCCGTACTCGTGCGACGGTCGCCGGCGAGCACGTAGAAAGACGCCGATATCGTGCCGGAATCGGCCCCGTTTGGCTTCGCCGGAGTGCCAGCACTCACTCGGCCACAAACGGCGAACATCCGAGCGGCGGTTCCCACTTAGCCGTCGGCGTCCCGAACTCCGCCCCGGCAGACGCGGTTGCCGAGCTCGTGCGACTAGCGACCGCGAAGCCGTCTCGCGACGCCGCTTTCGTGCGCGGCTCCCACTGCGACCTGGGTCACCCGAGGTCGACGAGCAAAAAAGAATGTCGAAAAAAAATTTTTTTTTTTTTTGCGTCTGCCGGGGTGCCCCTATAATAGCAGCGATAAGCACCCAGACCGCCATGGGTCGCTCGCCCCGGCTGACGTGGTTTTTCGTTTTCCTGCGGTGGTCGTCGTCAAGCACGTCCAAACACGCCACTTTCGTGGGCGCATTCGCGCTCTTTCGCTTCGCCGGAGTGCCAGCACTCACTCTGCCAAAAACGGCGAACATCCTAGTGGCGGTTCCCACTTTTGCGTCGGCGTCGCCAACCCCGCCCCGGCATACGCGGTTTGCCGTACTCGTGCGGCGGTGGCCGGCGGGCACGTCGAAAGACACCGATATCGTGCGCGAGTCGATGCTTCTTGGTCTCGCAGGAGGGCCGCCACTCACTCCTGCAAAAACGGCGAAGATCCGAGCGGCGCTTCCCACTTTTTCGTCGGCATCGCAAACCTCGCCCCGGCAGACGCGCTTTGCCGTACTCGTGCGACGGTCGCCGGCGAGCACGTCGAAATACGCCGATATCGTGCCCGAATCGGCCCCGTTTCGCTTCGCCGGAGTGCCAGCACTCACTCGGCCAAAAACGGCGAACATCCGAGCAGCGGTACCCACTTAGCCGTCGGCATCCCGAACTCCGCGCCGGCTGACGCGGTTGCCGAGCTCGTGCGACTAGCGACCGCGAACGCGTCTCGCGACGCCGCTTTCGTGCGCGGCTCCCATTGCGACCTGGGTTACCCGAGCTCGACCAGCAAAAAAGAAGGTCGAAAAAAAATTTTTTTTTTCTGCGTCTGCCGGGGTGCCCCTATAATAGCAGCGATAAGCACCCAGACCGCCGTGGGTCGCTCGCCCCGGCTGACGTGGTTTTTCGTACTCCTGCAGCGGTCGCCGTCAAGCACGTCCAAATACGCCACTTTCGTGGGCGCTTTCGCGCTCTTTCGCGTCGCCGGTGTGCCAGCACTCACTCTGCCAAAAACGGCCAACATCCGAGCGGCGGTTCCCACTTTTGCGTCGGCGTCGTAAACCCCGCCCCGGCAGACGCGGTTTGCCCTACTCGTGCGACGGTCGCCGGCGAGCGCGTCGAAAGACGCCGATATCGTGCGCTAATTGGCGCTCCTTGGCTTCTCCGGAGTGCCGCCACTCACTCCTCCAAAAACGGCGAAGATCCGAGCGGCGTTCTCCACTTTCGCATCGGCGTCCCGAACTCCGCCCGGGCTGACGCGGTTTACCGTACTCGTGCGACGGTCGCCGCCGGGCACGTCGAAAGACGCCGATATCGTGCCGTAATCGGCCCCGTTTGGCTTCGCCCGAGTGCCAGCACTCACTCGGCCAAAAACGGCGAACATCCGAGCAGCGTTTCCCACTTTCGCATCGGCGTCCCGAAGCCCGCCCCGGCAGACGCGGTTTGCCCTACTCGAGCGACGGTCGCCGGCGATCACGTCGAAAGGCGCCGAATTCGTGCACGAATCGATGCTTCTTGGTCTCGCAGGAGGGCCGCCACTCACTCCTGCAAAAACGGCGAAGATCCGAGTTGCGCTTCCCACTTTTTCGTCGGCGTCCCGAACTACGCCCCGGCTGACGCGGTTTACCGTACTCGTGCGACGGTCGCCGGCGGGCACTTCAAAATACGCCGATTTCGTGGGCGCATTCACGCTGTTTCGCTTCCCCGGAGTGCCAACACTCACTCTGCCGAAAGCGGCGATCATCCGAGCGGCGGTTCCCACTTTTGCGTCGGCTTCGCAAACGGCGCCCCGGCAGACGCGCTCGTGCGACGTACTCGTGCGACGGTCGCCGGCGAGCACGTCGAAAGACGCCGATATCGTGCTCGAATCGACCCCGTTTCGCTTTGCCGGAGTGCTGCCAGTCACGGCGCAGAAAACGGCGAACAAGTGTTTTTTTTTTTTTTTTTTCCTAGAATTTGTGTTATAGAAGGCACATTTGATATCGGACGATAATTTTCAACTTTATCACGCGCACCGATTTTCGTGTAGAGGTTTGCAAGTTTATGGGAATTTCTCCACTTGGAATAATGCGATTTAGTAGTACTACGAGAACTTCATGGATGTACTCAAGGGTACGGGGCAAGTCAGTTACGTCAACACCTGCAGATTTTTTACACTTCAAACTGAAAATTGTTGGTTGTGAGTCCTCGTGTGATATTAAAGGCCGATTCGCTAACACATAGAACAAAGAAAGAAAGGAAGAAAAAACGCCCGCGCTCGCTCAAGAAACCTGGGTTCGCAACAAGTGGCAACAACAAGCAACCGAGCGAGTGCGCCAAAACCCGTGGCGGCCGAACAAACGCGAAGTCCCAACCGCGTCAGCCGGGGCGGCACGGGACAGGAAAAATCACTTCAGCCGGGGCGGCGGGGCACCGAATAAACCTCGTCACCTCGTCGCAGGATAAAAGAGGAAACAAAAAGTCTAAACAGCGTCTGCTGGAGCGAATGCGTAATAAAACAACAACAACAACAAAAAAAAACACCCGCGCTCAAGAAGTCTGCAATCCTCACAAAAGGCGACTGTGACCGAGCAGCGTCAGCCGGGGCCGTGCGGAAACGGAAAAACCGCGACTACCGGGGCGTCGAGGCACCGAAAAATCCACTTCAGCCGCGGCGAAAAAAAAAAACAAAAAGAAAGACGGAGGGGGGGGGGGAACCACGTCTGCCGGGGCGAAGGAAAAAAAAAACGCGTCTGCCGGGGCGAGCCCGGGTGCGGCACCACCGGGAAAACTGTGGCAAACAGACATGGCGATCGAGTGAGTGGGCCGCCAGCCAGGCTCAGCCAAAAAGTGCAAAGTCCGAACCGTGTCAGCCGGGGCGACGCAAAAACCGCGTCAGCCGGGGCGGCGCGAAAACCGCGTCAGCCGGGGCGGCACGAAACCGCGTCAGCCGGGGCGGCGCGAAAACTGCGTCAGCCGGGGCGGCGCGAAAACCTCGTCAGCCGGGGCGAGCGAAAAGGGGGGGGGGGGGAACCACGTCTGCCGGGGCGAAAGAAAAAAAAACGCGTCTGCCGGGGCGAGCCCGGGTGCGGCACCACCGGGAAGACTGTGGCAAACAGACATGGCGATCGAGTGAGTGGGCCGCCAGCCAGGCTCAGCCCAAAAAGTGCTAAGTCCGAACTGCGTCAGCCGGGGCGGCGCGAAAACCGCGTCTGCCGGGGCGGCACGAAACCGCGTCAGCCGGGGCGGCGCGAAAACTGCGTCAGCCGGGGCGAGCCCGGGTGCGGCACCACCGGGAAAACTGTGGCAAACAGACATGGCGATCGAGTGAGTGGGCCGCCAGCCAGGCACAGCCGAAAAGTGCTAAGTCCGAACTGCGTCAGCCGGGGCGGCAAAAACCGCGTCAGCCGGGGCGGCGCAAAAAACCGCGTCTGCCGGGGCGGCACGAAACCGCGTCAGCCGGGGCGGCGCGAAAACTGCGTCAGCCGGGGCGAAAGAAAAAAAAAACGCGTCTGCCGGGGCGAGCCCGGGTGCGGCACCACCGGGAAAACTGTGGCAAACAGACATGGCGATCGAGTGAGTGGGCCGCCAGCCAGGCACAGCCGAAAAGTGCTAAGTCCGAACTGCGTCTGCCGGGGCGGCACGAAACCGCGTCAGCCGGGGCGGCGCGAAAACCGCGTCTGCCGGGGCGGCACGAAACCGCGTCAGCCGGGGCGGCGCGAAAACTGCGTCAGCCGGGGCGAGCCCGGGTGCGGCACCACCGGGAAAACTGTGGCAAACAGACATGGCGATTGAGTGAGTGGGCCGCCAGCCAGGCACAGCCGAAAAGTGCTAAGTCCGAACTGCGTCTGCCGGGGCGGCACGAAACCGCGTCAGCCGGGGCGGCGCGAAAACCGCGTCTGCCGGGGCGGCACGAAACCGCGTCAGCCGGGGCGGCGCGAAAACTGCGTCAGCCGGGGCGAGCCCGGGTGCGGCACCACCGGGAAAGCTGTGGCAAACAGACATGGCGATCGAGTGAGTGGGCCGCCAGCCAGGCACAGCCGAAAAGTGCAAAGTCCGAACCGTGTCAGCCGGGGCGACGCAAAAACCGCGTCAGCCGGGGCGGCGCGAAAACCGCGTCAGCCGGGGCGGCACGAAACCGCGTCAGCCGGGGCGGCGCGAAAACTGCGTCAGCCGGGGCGGCGCGAAAACCTCGTCAGCCGGGGCGAGCGAAAAGGGGGGGGGGGAACCACGTCTGCCGGGGCGAAAGAAAAAAAAACGCGTCTGCCGGGGCGAGCCCGGGTGCGGCACCACCGGGAAGACTGTGGCAAACAGACATGGCGATCGAGTGAGTGGGCCGCCAGCCAGGCTCAGCCCAAAAAGTGCTAAGTCCGAACTGCGTCAGCCGGGGCGGCGCGAAAACCGCGTCTGCCGGGGCGGCACGAAACCGCGTCAGCCGGGGCGGCGCGAAAACTGCGTCAGCCGGGGCGAGCCCGGGTGCGGCACCACCGGGAAAACTGTGGCAAACAGACATGGCGATCGAGTGAGTGGGCCGCCAGCCAGGCACAGCCGAAAAGTGCTAAGTCCGAACTGCGTCAGCCGGGGCGGCAAAAACCGCGTCAGCCGGGGCGGCGCAAAAAACCGCGTCTGCCGGGGCGGCACGAAACCGCGTCAGCCGGGGCGGCGCGAAAACTGCGTCAGCCGGGGCGAAAGAAAAAAAAAAACGCGTCTGCCGGGGCGAGCCCGGGTGCGGCACCACCGGGAAAACTGTGGCAAACAGACATGGCGATCGAGTGAGTGGGCCGCCAGCCAGGCACAGCCGAAAAGTGCTAAGTCCGAACTGCGTCTGCCGGGGCGGCACGAAACCGCGTCAGCCGGGGCGGCGCGAAAACCGCGTCTGCCGGGGCGGCACGAAACCGCGTCAGCCGGGGCGGCGCGAAAACTGCGTCAGCCGGGGCGAGCCCGGGTGCGGCACCACCGGGAAAACTGTGGCAAACAGACATGGCGATTGAGTGAGTGGGCCGCCAGCCAGGCACAGCCGAAAAGTGCTAAGTCCGAACTGCGTCTGCCGGGGCGGCACGAAACCGCGTCAGCCGGGGCGGCGCGAAAACCGCGTCTGCCGGGGCGGCACGAAACCGCGTCAGCCGGGGCGGCGCGAAAACCGCGTCTGCCGGGGCGGCACGAAACCGCGTCAGCCGGGGCGGCGCGAAAACTGCGTCAGCCGGGGCGAGCCCGGGTGCGGCACCACCGGGAAGACTGTGGCAAACAGACATGGCGATCGAGTGAGTGGGCCGCCAGCCAGGCTCAGCCCAAAAAGTGCTAAGTCCGAACTGCGTCAGCCGGGGCGGCGCGAAAACCGCGTCTGCCGGGGCGGCACGAAACCGCGTCAGCCGGGGCGGCGCGAAAACTGCGTCAGCCGGGGCGAGCCCGGGTGCGGCACCACCGGGAAAACTGTGGCAAACAGACATGGCGATCGAGTGAGTGGGCCGCCAGCCAGGCACAGCCGAAAAGTGCTAAGTCCGAACTGCGTCAGCCGGGGCGGCAAAAACCGCGTCAGCCGGGGCGGCGCAAAAAACCGCGTCTGCCGGGGCGGCACGAAACCGCGTCAGCCGGGGCGGCGCGAAAACTGCGTCAGCCGGGGCGAAAGAAAAAAAAAACGCGTCTGCCGGGGCGAGCCCGGGTGCGGCACCACCGGGAAAACTGTGGCAAACAGACATGGCGATCGAGTGAGTGGGCCGCCAGCCAGGCACAGCCGAAAAGTGCTAAGTCCGAACTGCGTCTGCCGGGGCGGCACGAAACCGCGTCAGCCGGGGCGGCGCGAAAACCGCGTCTGCCGGGGCGGCACGAAACCGCGTCAGCCGGGGCGGCGCGAAAACTGCGTCAGCCGGGGCGAGCCCGGGTGCGGCACCACCGGGAAAACTGTGGCAAACAGACATGGCGATTGAGTGAGTGGGCCGCCAGCCAGGCACAGCCGAAAAGTGCTAAGTCCGAACTGCGTCTGCCGGGGCGGCACGAAACCGCGTCAGCCGGGGCGGCGCGAAAACCGCGTCTGCCGGGGCGGCACGAAACCGCGTCAGCCGGGGCGGCGCGAAAACTGCGTCAGCCGGGGCGAGCCCGGGTGCGGCACCACCGGGAAAACTGTGGCAAACAGACATGGCGATCGAGTGAGTGGGCCGCCAGCCAGGCACAGCCGAAAAGTGCTAAGTCCGAACTGCGTCAGCCGGGGCGGCAAAAACCGCGTCAGCCGGGGCGGCGCAAAAACCGCGTCTGCCGGGGCGAAATCAAAAAAAAAAACAAAGAAAAAAGCCCGCGCTTAATCAAAAGAAAACAAAGAAAAAAGCTTGCGCTTAATCAAAAGAAAACAAACAAAAAAAGTTCGCGCTTAAGCCTGGCGGTGGAACCACCGGGGCAAACAGACCTGGCGATCGAGTGAGTGGGCCGCCAGCCGGGGTGAGCCAAAAAGTGCAAAGTCCGAACCGCGTCAGCCGGGGCGACGCAAAAACCGCGTCAGCCGGGGCGGCGCGAAAACCGCGTCAGCCGGGGCGGCGCGAAAACCGCGTCAGCCGGGGCGGCGCAAAAACTGCGTCAGCCGGGGCGGCACGGAAAAACGAAAACCGCGTCAGCCGGGGCGGCACGGAAAAACGAAAACCGCGTCAGCCGGGGCGACATCAAAATGAGGAAAAAAAAAAAAAAACTGCCTTAGGACACCTGCGTACACTTTCATGCGTTTGGGCATATCTCTCTGTAACACGCGCGCCCCTCGTTACGCGCGGCACTCTGTTTTCTCCGACACCCATATTTCGGCGGCATGTGGCACGCGCGCCCGTCCCTACGCACGGCACACCGCAGTGCTTTCTCGATATTTTTCTTTTCCTCCAACACCGTCATCTATAGGCTTTTAGTGACCTGTTGCTCGTGGCACAAGTTCGCTAGCTCTGACACCTCTTGCATGCGCACCGTTTTTGCGCACGGTGCTATGCCGCAAAGCACGGCAGTCGCATGCGTTTCTCTCAGGCACCTCTTTTTTGACACAACGCTGTGGTGCTTAGAAACACACGCGCCGCTTTTGCGCACAGAACTCCACCGTACAGCACGGTAGTCACGTTTGTTCCACACGAACAGCAGTGTGCATCGTGCTACGACACTTTGAAAGCTTTTTCTTCCGAGTCTCGACCGCGCTGTTCCTTTCGTACTTGGCGCGATTTTGGGACCAGCTTTGTTTTAAACCCCTACTGCGCGCCGTTCCTTTCGTACTTGGCGCGGTTCAGGGTTTGTTTCGAGCCCTTAGCCGCGCTGTTCCCTCCGTACTTGGCGCGGTTTAGGGTCGAGCTTTGTCTCGAGCCCTCTCCGCGCCGTTCCTTCCGTACTTGGCGCGGTTTAGGGTTTGTTTCGAGCCC
>NW_027464709.1:485000-497500 GCF_043290135.1 Rhipicephalus microplus
AACCGGTGTGACGTGGAAGTGACGGGACACGTTCGTAAACCCATCGCGAACCGAGTACGACGCCCTACCAAGTGCGCCCGCAACCCTGTACAGGGTCACATCTTCACAAGGCTGGCAAGCGGCATTCCGCTGCGCGCGTGCGTCGTCCGAGCAGTTGCGTGATAAACGACCGTGTCGAAAGCCCAAACACCGCCGAGGCCAGTCGCCGCCGCCGCAAGGGCAGCCACGCAGCCTGGCGAGAGGCATCGTCTCGTGTAGCGTCGCCCCCGCCCCAACTGGAGTGGCCCAGTTTTTTGAACGGGACGGGAACTGCGAAGCACTTAGACCGACGGCGGACTACGACGAGAACGCCTTAAGCTTCGCCAACGTTTCGCCAACTCGTGCGGGAGACTTTTTCCGCTTCGCGGCAAGTCGTCGCGCCGTGCTCTCCGCATCAACCGCGTACGCAGCGAACCGCAAACGTCGGGCGCAGCCTCCTCACCTCCCTGCGCTTTGCGCGCGAACGTTCCCTGTTCGCGCGGCAAAGCCTGGAGGAGGCACGGCCCCGCAGCGTGTTCGAGCGCCCGGTCTACGGGACACCCTGCTTACTTCGAGGGCAACAAGCGCAACGCAAGGCTGCGATCTCGCGCACTTTGCGCACGGCTGGAGAAGCTTTGCTGGCCGGCTTTCGCTCCTCGTGTTTACCGTGCGTTAAAGTTGCGCGTCCGTGGCTCTCGCAGCTCTTGCGCGCCCGGTCGCAGAGAGGAGTACGCAACCTCGACCGCACTTTCCCTGCAGGCTTCCTTCCGACTCGAAGTCCTGCGGCGGTCTCAACGAGGTGCCACATCCTCAATGCAGTCGGTCGCCCCCGTTTCGGTTGGGCTCTGGCACGACGGTCGCCACCGTCTCGCCCTTGAGTGGCCGCTGTTGGCGCTCGCTGTGAGGTGTTCAGCGTGCTGTCCGTGTTGCCGACGCGGTCAAAACGAGTCGACGGCTCACGTTCCCTTGTGCGCCGAAGGCTCTCTTGATATGTGATCCGACCCTCAGACAGACGAAGCCAAGGGAAGACCCAAGGCCGCAATGTGCGTTCAAAGAATCAGTGCTCAGTGTGTCCTGCAATTCACACCAAGTCTCGCAGCTGGCTGCGTTCTTCATCGACCCGAGAACCGAGTGATCCACCGCTTAGAGTCGTGAAAAAGTGTTTGTTCAATTCCGTACAGTCAAAACCAAACGTTTCTGGCACTCGGCCAAACAGTGGCCAAGAAGGGCGCTTTTCAGCGCACGCTTGGACTCCAAAACTCTGCCGCGCCTTTTTCGGCTGCCGCAAATCGAGCAAACGGTGTGTTTCGGACGGCGTTTCGCTTTCGCTACTTGCGAGTGCTTTCGTGGTCCACCCCTCTATAAATACTCGGGAGGCTTCGAAGCCGGTTCTCCAAGCCGGACCCGTAGGTATCGTTGTGTGCTCGCTCTCATTGGCCCGCCTAACCAGAAAATGCCTGCGGTACACCCATTTGGATAAGAGTGCACGCAGATGCGGGCCTCGACGGCTACACATTTCCTCGGGCGGCCGCCTCCCGGCCTCCGTGGAGCGCGGGATGCACGGTCCCATCGACAAGCCTCTCCCGTTTTTACCGTGGCGTCGCGGTTCACCACGGCCGGCGGGTCGGTCTCCTCCGCATAAAAAGGGGGACCCCCGCTTTTTGTTCCACGAAATCGCACAAGCTTTTTTCGCATCCACGGTTTGCCACCGCACACCAAAATGCCGATCCGGCTGCCTACTTTAGCCAACAGGTGGAGCCAGGCGCGCCGTACTTGCGCGGCACTTCCCACGTCCACCGAAGTCGGTGCCAAGGACCACTTTCGGCGCCGGAGCCGCGTACGAGCCTACTCGAGGCGGAAGAACGAAGCCAGCAAGGGCCTGGCCGCAAGTGCGTTCAATTGTCGGGACGTCCAAGTCCCTCGTTCTTCCGTGCTTCCTCTTTCGGCAAGTCGTTGCGGCACCTTCCCAAAGCGCGCAGACCCGCTAATCGCGACGAGCGCGACGTGGCCGTGCCGCCTTTCCCTCGGCAGCAAGCAAAACGCCTGGCAACGTCGACGCTCCCCTAACCGCGATCTCGCACCGTGTTTCGTGTGGCGAATTCAAAAGCCGGCCGGCGCTGCTGCAACCATTACGGTCGGTACGCATACGCCGCGGAGGGCGGGACGGTCATCGGAGCGTGCGGTTCCTCCATCGAGTACTGCGCACCTCGGCCGTCGCATCGCCGTGCCATGACCGGCCGCGCGTCAACGCGAACCGGTGCCAGCGAGATCCCTCGCCTGCAAGAACCGACCGGCAGCCTCCGTCACCCGAGGACGCGGAGGCGCTTGCCGCGGACGGCGGGACGGTATGCACTGGTGCACAGCGGACCCGTCACATCGCCAGTTCCTTGACCGACCGCCGACGCTTGTGCCGTTCCTCTCGTACTTGGCAGTCGCCGCGCGATTGTCGGGTCTCGTTCTTGCACGCTCGAACGGTCGGGAGGGCACTCGGCTGGCGTTTCGGGAACGCGCAGCCTCGCCTTCTACCGACGTAACCACGACTCGCCGTTCGCGCTCCGCCGCTCCTGTTTACAGTACTAGGCGGTCCCGCAGCGGTCGGGTCGCGCATTTCGAGCGCTTCGAGCCACGGTGCTGTGGCGGGTCGAAAGCCGACCTATGAGTGCGTTGCGCCGTTTGTACCCGCGTCCGCCACCTGGCCGACCGTCCAAGGTCGCGGTGTTGGCGTCCGCTGGGCGCAACAATTTGTCACGGGGTGCCGCTCCACATTCAGGCAGCCCCGTGGGGAAAAGCCGACCCCGCGTCCAAACGGGGTCAGCGGCAGAAAGTGTCGGGCGCAGACGCAGCTGAGGCGCTCACCCTTCACAATCCGTTAATGATCCTTCCGCAGGTTCACCTACGGAAACCTTGTTACGACTTTTACTTCCTCTAAATGATCAAGTTTGGTCATCTTTCCAACAGACCGGCGCAACCGAAAGGCCGCGCCGGACATCGGTCCGAAGACCTCACTAAATCATTCAATCGGTAGTAGCGACGGGCGGTGTGTACAAAGGGCAGGGACGTAATCAACGCGAGCTTATGACTCGCGCTTACTGGGAATTCCTCGTTCAAGGGGAACAATTGCAAGCCCCTATCCCAATCACGAAAGAAGTTCCACGGGTTACCCAGTCTTTTCAGACAGGGATAAAGACACGCTGCTTCCTTCAGTGTAGCGCGCGTGCGGCCCCGGACATCTAAGGGCATCACAGACCTGTTATTGCTCTGTTTCGTGCGGCTAGGAGCCGCTTGTCCCTCTAAGAAGGTTGTAAGGTGCTGGGAACCCCGCACCTATTTAATAGGCTAGAGTCTCGTTCGTTATCGGAATTAACCAGACAAATCGCTCCACCAACTAAGAACGGCCATGCACCACCATCCACCGAATCAAGAAAGAGCTCTCAATCTGTCAATCCTCCCAGTGTCCGGGCCGGGTAAGTTTTCCCGTGTTGAGTCAAATTAAGCCGCAGGCTCCACTCCTGGTGGTGCCCTTCCGTCAATTCCTTTAAGTTTCAGCTTTGCAACCATACTTCCCCCGGAACCCAAATACTTTGGTTTCCCGGAAGCTGCCCGCCGAGTCATTTGAGTAACTCAGGCGGATCGCTGGTTGGCATCGTTTATGGTCAGAACTAGGGCGGTATCTGATCGCCTTCGAACCTCTGACTTTCGTTCTTGATCAATGAAAACATTCTTGGCAAATGCTTTCGCAGTAGTTCGTCTTGCGACGGTCCAAGAATTTCACCTCTAGCGCCGCAATACGAATGCCCCCGTCCGTCCCTCTTAATCATTACCTCGTATTCCAAAAACCAACAGAACAGAAACGAGGTCTTGTTCTATTATTCCATGCAAGTTTATTCAGGCGACTCGCCTGCGTTGAGCACTCTAATTTTTTCAAAGTAAAAGCACCGGCCATCTCGAGGCACACAATGAAGTGCACCAAGAAAGAACCGGCATGATGTTCAGTCCGAGCCGTCGCATCGGGTAGATGCACTACTCGTCTGGAACTGAGATCCAACTACGAGCTTTTTAACCGCAGCAGCTTTAGTATACGCTATTGGAGCTGGAATTACCGCGGCTGCTGGCACCAGACTTGCCCTCCAATTGATCCTCGTTAAAGGATTTAGAGTGTACTCATTTCAATTACGGGGCCTCAAAAGAGTCCCGTATTGTTATTTTTCGTCACTACCTCCCCGTGCCGGGAGTGGGTAATTTGCGCGCCTGCTGCCTTCCTTGGATGTGGTAGCCGTTTCTCAGGCTCCCTCTCCGGAATCGAACCCTGATTCTCCGTTACCCGTAACAACCATGGTAAGCAAGTAACCTACCATCGAAAGTTGATAAGGCAGACACTTGAAAGAAACGTCGCCGGCTCGTGGCCATGCGATCAGCACAAAGTTATCCAGAGTCACCACACAATACGGGCCGAAACCCGATCGATCTTGGTCTAATAAAAGCACCCGTTACCCAAAGGGCTCCAGGCTCACTGCATGTATTAGCTCTAGAATTGCCACAGTTATCCAAGTAGGAAGAAACGATCTAAGGAACCATAACTGATTTAATGAGCCATTCGCGGTTTCGCCTTATTTCGGCATGTACTTAGACATGCATGGCTTAATCTTTGAGACAAGCATATGATTACTGGCAGGATCAACCAGGTAATCGTTCGACTGCGCGTCCGTCCTCGCCTTCGGCGGGCCGGACGCAGTCTGTGTGCGGCGGAGGCCACCTTCAGGCGCCCCAACACGCTTATTTTGCACTCCGAGATGACGGCGTTCGAGCTCGCTACGGCACAACCTTCCCGAAAGACGAGTGGGAGCCGTGCGGCAAGAAGCACGTTCATGCTCGCTCTTTTTCGTTGCATCGACTCGGTCGCGCCGTGCGGGTTGCCCAAGCCCGCTGCACTGTCGGTGGACCGGCCGGAACTAGCAACGGAGCCGAGACTGCAAAGCCGCCAGACGACGGGTCACGCCCGCGTCTTCGGCGCTTTCGCATCTGAATCGCCCGAGGACGACACGGAACACACCTCGATATCGTGGTAAAACGGCACCGTCCGACAACCAGCCCCTAACGCATCAAGCGGATGAGGCTGCAGACGACTGCCGTGGATTCCCCTGGAGCAGACCCGAGGACACGCTTGACGAGGCCGAAGCCCGCCGCATATCAGACACCCGGTCGCTTTCGCGTACGCCGCTCACGAGAACCCCCACATAATAGCA
This sequence comes from Rhipicephalus microplus, assembly GCF_043290135.1. Lineage (NCBI taxonomy): Eukaryota > Metazoa > Arthropoda > Arachnida > Ixodida > Ixodidae > Rhipicephalus > Rhipicephalus microplus. The sequence goes on from NW_027464709.1 coordinate 490,262, forward strand.
GCGATAAGTACCCAGACCTCCTTGGGCACTAATACGAGCGTACTCGAGAAAATTTCACCGCGGGTGTGCCCCGAAACGTGTGGCACGTTGAGCGTGCCACAAGTCTACGTCGCTCTCAAACCCGCCGAGGTCGTAGAATTTGCGACCCTACTCACGAAATTCCCACCGAGGATACGGCCGCAAACGTACCGCACCTTGGGTAGGCCACGAGTTTGTGCAACACTACGCTGACGGCACAGCACCGAGGTCGTGCGCGCACGCACGGGAAAATTCCGCCGCGGTTTCTGCCGAAAACGTGAGGCACCACGACTCTCCGCAAGTTCGCGTCGACTGCGAAAGACCGAAGTCGTGAACGACGTGTCCGCTACTCGCCGCCGACACGCTGGACACCAAACGTACAACGACTCGACGGCGTCGTAGAGGCCCACGACGCGGTTTTCCTTAACGACGTCTCGGCGTGGCACCGACAGGTTAGAACGGCCGACCAACGTTCCCTGTCCGCCGTTCGGCTCAGTCGAAGGGCTCGGCGACTTCGGCAACGCTGCGAAGCCGCACGGTGACGCACGCCATGTCCCCATTTTTTTTTTTCTTTCTGCGTCTGCCGGGGTGCCCCTATAATAGCAGCGATAAGCACCCAGACCGCCGTGGGTCGCTCGCCCCGGCTGACGTGGTTTTTCGTACTCCTGCGGCGGTCGCCGTCAAGCACGTCCAAATACGCTACTTTCGTGGGCGCATTCACGCTCTTTCGCTTCGCCGGAGTGCCAGCACTCACTCTGCCAAAAACGGCGAACATCCGAGCGGCGGTTCCCACTTTTGCGTCGGCGTCGCAAACCCCGCCCCGGCAGACGAGGTTTGCCGTACTCGTGCGACGGTGGCCGGCGGGCACGTCGAAAGACGCCGATATCGTGCGCGAATTGGCGCACCTTGGCTTCACCGGAGTGCCGCCACTGACTCCTCCAAAAACGGCGAAGATCCGAGCGGCGCTTCCCACTTTCGCATCGGCGTCCCGAACTCCGCCCCGGCTGACGCGGTTTACCGTACTCGTGCGACGGTCGCCGGCGAGCACGTGGAAAGACGCCGATATCGTGCCCGAATCGGCTCCGTTCGGCTTCGCCGGAGTGCCAGCACTGGCTCGGCGAAAGACGACGAACATCCGAGCGACGGTTCTCACTATTGCGTACGCGTCGCAAACCCCGCCCCGGCAGACGCACTTTGCCGTACTCGTGCGACGGTCGCCGGCGAGCACGTAGAAAGACGCCGATATCGTGCCGGAATCGGCCCCGTTTGGCTTCGCCGGAGTGCCAGCACTCACTCGGCCACAAACGGCGAACATCCGAGCGGCGGTTCCCACTTAGCCGTCGGCGTCCCGAACTCCGCCCCGGCAGACGCGGTTGCCGAGCTCGTGCGACTAGCGACCGCGAAGCCGTCTCGCGACGCCGCTTTCGTGCGCGGCTCCCACTGCGACCTGGGTCACCCGAGGTCGACGAGCAAAAAAGAATGTCGAAAAAAATTTTTTTTTTTTTTGCGTCTGCCGGGGTGCCCCTATAATAGCAGCGATAAGCACCCAGACCGCCATGGGTCGCTCGCCCCGGCTGACGTGGTTTTTCGTTTTCCTGCGGTGGTCGTCGTCAAGCACGTCCAAACACGCCACTTTCGTGGGCGCATTCGCGCTCTTTCGCTTCGCCGGAGTGCCAGCACTCACTCTGCCAAAAACGGCGAACATCCTAGTGGCGGTTCCCACTTTTGCGTCGGCGTCGCCAACCCCGCCCCGGCATACGCGGTTTGCCGTACTCGTGCGGCGGTGGCCGGCGGGCACGTCGAAAGACACCGATATCGTGCGCGAGTCGATGCTTCTTGGTCTCGCAGGAGGGCCGCCACTCACTCCTGCAAAAACGGCGAAGATCCGAGCGGCGCTTCCCACTTTTTCGTCGGCATCGCAAACCTCGCCCCGGCAGACGCGCTTTGCCGTACTCGTGCGACGGTCGCCGGCGAGCACGTCGAAATACGCCGATATCGTGCCCGAATCGGCCCCGTTTCGCTTCGCCGGAGTGCCAGCACTCACTCGGCCAAAAACGGCGAACATCCGAGCAGCGGTACCCACTTAGCCGTCGGCATCCCGAACTCCGCGCCGGCTGACGCGGTTGCCGAGCTCGTGCGACTAGCGACCGCGAACGCGTCTCGCGACGCCGCTTTCGTGCGCGGCTCCCATTGCGACCTGGGTTACCCGAGCTCGACCAGCAAAAAAGAAGGTCGAAAAAAAATTTTTTTTTTCTGCGTCTGCCGGGGTGCCCCTATAATAGCAGCGATAAGCACCCAGACCGCCGTGGGTCGCTCGCCCCGGCTGACGTGGTTTTTCGTACTCCTGCAGCGGTCGCCGTCAAGCACGTCCAAATACGCCACTTTCGTGGGCGCTTTCGCGCTCTTTCGCGTCGCCGGTGTGCCAGCACTCACTCTGCCAAAAACGGCCAACATCCGAGCGGCGGTTCCCACTTTTGCGTCGGCGTCGTAAACCCCGCCCCGGCAGACGCGGTTTGCCCTACTCGTGCGACGGTCGCCGGCGAGCGCGTCGAAAGACGCCGATATCGTGCGCTAATTGGCGCTCCTTGGCTTCTCCGGAGTGCCGCCACTCACTCCTCCAAAAACGGCGAAGATCCGAGCGGCGTTCTCCACTTTCGCATCGGCGTCCCGAACTCCGCCCGGGCTGACGCGGTTTACCGTACTCGTGCGACGGTCGCCGCCGGGCACGTCGAAAGACGCCGATATCGTGCCGTAATCGGCCCCGTTTGGCTTCGCCCGAGTGCCAGCACTCACTCGGCCAAAAACGGCGAACATCCGAGCAGCGTTTCCCACTTTCGCATCGGCGTCCCGAAGCCCGCCCCGGCAGACGCGGTTTGCCCTACTCGAGCGACGGTCGCCGGCGATCACGTCGAAAGGCGCCGAATTCGTGCACGAATCGATGCTTCTTGGTCTCGCAGGAGGGCCGCCACTCACTCCTGCAAAAACGGCGAAGATCCGAGTTGCGCTTCCCACTTTTTCGTCGGCGTCCCGAACTACGCCCCGGCTGACGCGGTTTACCGTACTCGTGCGACGGTCGCCGGCGGGCACTTCAAAATACGCCGATTTCGTGGGCGCATTCACGCTGTTTCGCTTCCCCGGAGTGCCAACACTCACTCTGCCGAAAGCGGCGATCATCCGAGCGGCGGTTCCCACTTTTGCGTCGGCTTCGCAAACGGCGCCCCGGCAGACGCGCTCGTGCGACGTACTCGTGCGACGGTCGCCGGCGAGCACGTCGAAAGACGCCGATATCGTGCTCGAATCGACCCCGTTTCGCTTCGCCGGAGTGCTGCCAGTCACGGCGCAGAAAACGGCGAACAAGTGTTTTTTTTTTTTTCCTAGAATTTGTGTTATAGAAGGCACATTTGATATCGGACGATAATTTTCAACTTTATCACGCGCACCGATTTTCGTGTAGAGGTTTGCAAGTTTATGGGAATTTCTCCACTTGGAATAATGCGATTTAGTAGTACTACGAGAACTTCATGGATGTACTCAAGGGTACGGGGCAAGTCAGTTACGTCAACACCTGCAGATTTTTTACACTTCAAACTGAAAATTGTTGGTTGTGAGTCCTCGTGTGATATTAAAGGCCGATTCGCTAACACATAGAACAAAGAAAGAAAGGAAGAAAAAACGCCCGCGCTCGCTCAAGAAACCTGGGTTCGCAACAAGTGGCAACAACAAGCAACCGAGCGAGTGCGCCAAAACCCGTGGCGGCCGAACAAACGCGAAGTCCCAACCGCGTCAGCCGGGGCGGCACGGGACAGGAAAAATCACTTCAGCCGGGGCGGCGGGGCACCGAATAAACCTCGTCACCTCGTCGCAGGATAAAAGAGGAAACAAAAAGTCTAAACAGCGTCTGCTGGAGCGAATGCGTAATAAAACAACAACAACAACAAAAAAAAACACCCGCGCTCAAGAAGTCTGCAATCCTCACAAAAGGCGACTGTGACCGAGCAGCGTCAGCCGGGGCCGTGCGGAAACGGAAAAACCGCGACTACCGGGGCGTCGAGGCACCGAAAAATCCACTTCAGCCGCGGCGAAAAAAAAAACAAAAAGAAAGACGGAGGGGGGGGGGGAACCACGTCTGCCGGGGCGAAGGAAAAAAAAAAACGCGTCTGCCGGGGCGAGCCCGGGTGCGGCACCACCGGGAAAACTGTGGCAAACAGACATGGCGATCGAGTGAGTGGGCCGCCAGCCAGGCTCAGCCAAAAAGTGCAAAGTCCGAACCGTGTCAGCCGGGGCGACGCAAAAACCGCGTCAGCCGGGGCGGCGCGAAAACCGCGTCAGCCGGGGCGGCACGAAACCGCGTCAGCCGGGGCGGCGCGAAAACTGCGTCAGCCGGGGCGGCGCGAAAACCTCGTCAGCCGGGGCGAGCGAAAAGGGGGGGGGGAACCACGTCTGCCGGGGCGAAAGAAAAAAAAACGCGTCTGCCGGGGCGAGCCCGGGTGCGGCACCACCGGGAAGACTGTGGCAAACAGACATGGCGATCGAGTGAGTGGGCCGCCAGCCAGGCTCAGCCCAAAAAGTGCTAAGTCCGAACTGCGTCAGCCGGGGCGGCGCGAAAACCGCGTCTGCCGGGGCGGCACGAAACCGCGTCAGCCGGGGCGGCGCGAAAACTGCGTCAGCCGGGGCGAGCCCGGGTGCGGCACCACCGGGAAAACTGTGGCAAACAGACATGGCGATCGAGTGAGTGGGCCGCCAGCCAGGCACAGCCGAAAAGTGCTAAGTCCGAACTGCGTCAGCCGGGGCGGCAAAAACCGCGTCAGCCGGGGCGGCGCAAAAAACCGCGTCTGCCGGGGCGGCACGAAACCGCGTCAGCCGGGGCGGCGCGAAAACTGCGTCAGCCGGGGCGAAAGAAAAAAAAAACGCGTCTGCCGGGGCGAGCCCGGGTGCGGCACCACCGGGAAAACTGTGGCAAACAGACATGGCGATCGAGTGAGTGGGCCGCCAGCCAGGCACAGCCGAAAAGTGCTAAGTCCGAACTGCGTCTGCCGGGGCGGCACGAAACCGCGTCAGCCGGGGCGGCGCGAAAACCGCGTCTGCCGGGGCGGCACGAAACCGCGTCAGCCGGGGCGGCGCGAAAACTGCGTCAGCCGGGGCGAGCCCGGGTGCGGCACCACCGGGAAAACTGTGGCAAACAGACATGGCGATTGAGTGAGTGGGCCGCCAGCCAGGCACAGCCGAAAAGTGCTAAGTCCGAACTGCGTCTGCCGGGGCGGCACGAAACCGCGTCAGCCGGGGTGGCGCGAAAACCGCGTCTGCCGGGGCGGCACGAAACCGCGTCAGCCGGGGCGGCGCGAAAACTGCGTCAGCCGGGGCGAGCCCGGGTGCGGCACCACCGGGAAAACTGTGGCAAACAGACATGGCGATCGAGTGAGTGGGCCGCCAGCCAGGCACAGCCGAAAAGTGCAAAGTCCGAACCGTGTCAGCCGGGGCGACGCAAAAACCGCGTCAGCCGGGGCGGCGCGAAAACCGCGTCAGCCGGGGCGGCACGAAACCGCGTCAGCCGGGGCGGCGCGAAAACTGCGTCAGCCGGGGCGGCGCGAAAACCTCGTCAGCCGGGGCGAGCGAAAAGGGGGGGGGGGAACCACGTCTGCCGGGGCGAAAGAAAAAAAAACGCGTCTGCCGGGGCGAGCCCGGGTGCGGCACCACCGGGAAGACTGTGGCAAACAGACATGGCGATCGAGTGAGTGGGCCGCCAGCCAGGCTCAGCCCAAAAAGTGCTAAGTCCGAACTGCGTCAGCCGGGGCGGCGCGAAAACCGCGTCTGCCGGGGCGGCACGAAACCGCGTCAGCCGGGGCGGCGCGAAAACTGCGTCAGCCGGGGCGAGCCCGGGTGCGGCACCACCGGGAAAACTGTGGCAAACAGACATGGCGATCGAGTGAGTGGGCCGCCAGCCAGGCACAGCCGAAAAGTGCTAAGTCCGAACTGCGTCAGCCGGGGCGGCAAAAACCGCGTCAGCCGGGGCGGCGCAAAAAACCGCGTCTGCCGGGGCGGCACGAAACCGCGTCAGCCGGGGCGGCGCGAAAACTGCGTCAGCCGGGGCGAAAGAAAAAAAAAACGCGTCTGCCGGGGCGAGCCCGGGTGCGGCACCACCGGGAAAACTGTGGCAAACAGACATGGCGATCGAGTGAGTGGGCCGCCAGCCAGGCACAGCCGAAAAGTGCTAAGTCCGAACTGCGTCTGCCGGGGCGGCACGAAACCGCGTCAGCCGGGGCGGCGCGAAAACCGCGTCTGCCGGGGCGGCACGAAACCGCGTCAGCCGGGGCGGCGCGAAAACTGCGTCAGCCGGGGCGAGCCCGGGTGCGGCACCACCGGGAAAACTGTGGCAAACAGACATGGCGATTGAGTGAGTGGGCCGCCAGCCAGGCACAGCCGAAAAGTGCTAAGTCCGAACTGCGTCTGCCGGGGCGGCACGAAACCGCGTCAGCCGGGGCGGCGCGAAAACCGCGTCTGCCGGGGCGGCACGAAACCGCGTCAGCCGGGGCGGCGCGAAAACCGCGTCTGCCGGGGCGGCACGAAACCGCGTCAGCCGGGGCGGCGCGAAAACTGCGTCAGCCGGGGCGAGCCCGGGTGCGGCACCACCGGGAAGACTGTGGCAAACAGACATGGCGATCGAGTGAGTGGGCCGCCAGCCAGGCTCAGCCCAAAAAGTGCTAAGTCCGAACTGCGTCAGCCGGGGCGGCGCGAAAACCGCGTCTGCCGGGGCGGCACGAAACCGCGTCAGCCGGGGCGGCGCGAAAACTGCGTCAGCCGGGGCGAGCCCGGGTGCGGCACCACCGGGAAAACTGTGGCAAACAGACATGGCGATCGAGTGAGTGGGCCGCCAGCCAGGCACAGCCGAAAAGTGCTAAGTCCGAACTGCGTCAGCCGGGGCGGCAAAAACCGCGTCAGCCGGGGCGGCGCAAAAAACCGCGTCTGCCGGGGCGGCACGAAACCGCGTCAGCCGGGGCGGCGCGAAAACTGCGTCAGCCGGGGCGAAAGAAAAAAAAACGCGTCTGCCGGGGCGAGCCCGGGTGCGGCACCACCGGGAAAACTGTGGCAAACAGACATGGCGATCGAGTGAGTGGGCCGCCAGCCAGGCACAGCCGAAAAGTGCTAAGTCCGAACTGCGTCTGCCGGGGCGGCACGAAACCGCGTCAGCCGGGGCGGCGCGAAAACCGCGTCTGCCGGGGCGGC
>NW_027464709.1:502500-505000 GCF_043290135.1 Rhipicephalus microplus
TGTCTTCTTACTAGACCCTTCTCAAGGCCCTTGACACCGAAGTGTACACCCAAGTAGCGCCATGTAGACGTGCAGTTCGTCGTTGCCAGACGTTCCCCATTCACAAAGAAGTCAATGTCTGTTCGGATCTTGGACCTCTTCTGCCAACCCGATGGCTCGATGACTAGGGTCGTTGACTTTGCCGCGTTAATCTTAAGTCCTCTGGCACCGAGAAATGAATTCAGACGATCAATTTGCTGCTTGAGGCCCCAGTGGGTAGCTGTGGTCAGGATAATATCGTCCGCAAATGCCATGGCCGATACCTTCATCCCCTCACTGGTAAAGGCCAACTGGGGGTCAAGCTCAGCCAAGAACTCGTCAATGACTAAGTTGAACAGGAGCGGTGAAAGGGGATCACCCTGCCTTACCCCCACTGTAGGATGGACGACCAGCGATTTGCCTCCGAATGTCAGCACTGTTACCGCATTTTGGTAAAAGTCTTCAATGTACGAGATAAAGTCTTCAGAGATCCCTTTTCTGCGTAAGGCTCTCAAGATTGCCGGTAAAACAACCCTATCGAAAGCCTTCGCAATGTCAAGCGAGGCCAGAGACAAGGGTCGCAGTGACTTGCGCGCTTCATCAATGATTGTCGCAAGGAGAAGAATGTTTTCAGCACACCCATCCACTGGCAAAAATGCCCTCTGCTGCAGGTCCAAATCGAGGTCAGCAAGCAGCCTTCGGAAATATATCTTATGAAGCAGTCTAAGGAGCACATGAGATATTGAGATTGGGCGGTGTTGCGAGGCTGTTGAAGCACCAGGAACTTTGGGAATGAAGATCGTTCGTGCTTGGGTGAGAAAGAGTGGAAGTCGCTTCAGCAGCAGGAGCAAGTTAAGTAGAACCTGGAGTATTACTGGCGGAACCTTCCGCAGTTCCCTCGCCGCAAAGCCATCAGGTCCGGCTGCCGAGCTTGATGAGGGCATCGCCGCCTTAATGTCCATTTCTGTGATAAGGAACACAGGATCGATAACCTTGTGCGGGCGTTCGATAGCAGGAGACACTGATGAAGGCACCACTTTCTCCATGATCTCTCTCCATTCTTCTAGAAAGGCTTGGGGATCCTCCACCTTGGAGTCCGCCTCTCCATCCAGAATCTGTCTTGCACACTGTGTCCTGTTCCGTCTGAAGAGTTGTTGTGTCAAGGCGTATTCCCGCTTCTTTTTCTTCCTGCGACTTTCTTGAACAGGTGGAAGAGGTTGGCGACCATGCGGACGCAAGTCCGAAGCGAACACCTCCCTTAGGTAGGCATTAAGAGCTATCGTTATATCCTCCCTGTCGAGGAATCTCTTTGCAAGCTCCCATAGCTTGTATGCTTGGTACGCTCTTGGCGGAGGTTTTGTTGTTAGACCTCTTAGCTCAGCCTCAATCACCTCACGGTGATTTACCTCGGGGATGACCAGGGAGGCGTCCTCAACAGCTTGCTCCCCAATGTCGGCTAGCACCTCCTGAGTGCTTCTTGGGTAGAGTCTGTTCTGTAGGTCTTCCACCAGCCTCTTGTAACCTTCCTGCCTTCTGTGCGATTTAATGCTGTGCAGCGTGCGGTGCGGAAACGCTCTTAGTAGCTGTGCATTGATGTCCCGGACCTTCTGGGATCTTAATTCAACCTCCTTAGTTGCCATCAGGTACTCCTCCTCCTTTTTCCATCTGGGCTTGAGTCTGGCCAGATTCACATCTTCGTTGTATTCTTCAAAATGCCGATGCCGGCGATGCTGGCTCAGGCCAATCTTGCTACCAAAGGTTGCAGTACATTCTGGACATTGGAATGTCGTTGTCATGGTTGATATGTGGCCTGTCATATTCGCGTCAGCCGGGGCGGCATTTTCGGAACAGCCGGTAGCTGCTCCGTTCTCAGAACCTTCCTCTGTGGGCTTGTTGCCCGAACGCTTTGGCATGCTGCTCCTTTGAGTGATTTCTCCGGGGGGCGACCCGCAGAACACAGGTTCACCTCCCTCGTCCTCGTCATCGGACGAACGTAAGTCGGGTGGAAGTACGAACTTCCTCCTGACCCTAGGTCCTACCCCCGTAGACATCCAGACTGACCCCACATGGACACTGTCAGCAGAATCGCGCGCAATCGCCGCATCAGTGCCAAGGGGAGCTGGTTGACCGGAGGGGACCGCAGGGGTTGCACCAAGAACTGGCTCCCCTGAATCAGCGTATGAAGCCACGTTTGAACTTGGCTCCTCCGCAGCATCAACAGACGCTTGGTCAGGTAGGGAGTTAATAACCCGCCTGTCCTTAGGCCTTGCCCCTGTCATTACCCAGGCTGACACCCCATGGCTGTCGGCTGAAGCGCGCGCCTTCACCGACCTACCACCAAGGGGAGCTGGGGAAGCAGAGGGGGCCATATGAGCATAGCATAATGTGCCTTCAGTGCGTTCAACCCACGTACAAGCCGTGGCCGTTGGCTCAATAACCATTGGCAGTACTGTGGCATGAATACCGTCCTGGCCTTTAGGGT
>NW_027464709.1:510000-525000 GCF_043290135.1 Rhipicephalus microplus
CGACGGCTACACATTTCCTCGGGCGGCCGCCTCCCGGCCTCCGTGGAGCGCGGGATGCACGGTCCCATCGACAAGCCTCTCCCGTTTTTACCGTGGCGTCGCGGTTCACCACGGCAGGCGGGTCGGTCTCCTCCGCATAAAAAGGGGGACCCCCGCTTTTTGTTCCACGAAATCGCACAAGCTTTTTTCGCATCCACGGTTTGCCACCGCACACCAAAATGCCGATCCGGCTGCCTACTTTAGCCAACAGGTGGAGCCAGGCGCGCCGTACTTGCGCGGCACTTCCCACGTCCACCGAAGTCGGTGCCAAGGACCACTTTCGGCGCCGGAGCCGCGTACGAGCCTACTCGAGGCGGAAGAACGAAGCCAGCAAGGGCCTGGCCGCAAGTGCGTTCAATTGTCGGGACGTCCAAGTCCCTCGTTCTTCCGTGCTTCCTCTTTCGGCAAGTCGTTGCGGCACCTTCCCAAAGCGCGCAGACCCGCTAATCGCGACGAGCGCGACGTGGCCGTGCCGCCTTTCCCTCGGCAGCAAGCAAAACGCCTGGCAACGTCGACGCTCCCCTAACCGCGATCTCGCACCGTGTTTCGTGTGGCGAATTCAAAAGCCGGCCGGCGCTGCTGCAACCATTACGGTCGGTACGCATACGCCGCGGAGGGCGGGACGGTCATCGGAGCGTGCGGTTCCTCCATCGAGTACTGCGCACCTCGGCCGTCGCATCGCCGTGCCATGACCGGCCGCGCGTCAACGCGAACCGGTGCCAGCGAGATCCCTCGCCTGCAAGAACCGACCGGCAGCCTCCGTCACCCGAGGACGCGGAGGCGCTTGCCGCGGACGGCGGGACGGTATGCACTGGTGCACAGCGGACCCGTCACATCGCCAGTTCCTTGACCGACCGCCGACGCTTGTGCCGTTCCTCTCGTACTTGGCAGTCGCCGCGCGATTGTCGGGTCTCGTTCTTGCACGCTCGAACGGTCGGGAGGGCACTCGGCTGGCGTTTCGGGAACGCGCAGCCTCGCCTTCTACCGACGTAACCACGACTCGCCGTTCGCGCTCCGCCGCTCCTGTTTACAGTACTAGGCGGTCCCGCAGCGGTCGGGTCGCGCATTTCGAGCGCTTCGAGCCACGGTGCTGTGGCGGGTCGAAAGCCGACCTATGAGTGCGTTGCGCCGTTTGTACCCGCGTCCGCCACCTGGCCGACCGTCCAAGGTCGCGGTGTTGGCGTCCGCTGGGCGCAACAATTTGTCACGGGGTGCCGCTCCACATTCAGGCAGCCCCGTGGGGAAAAGCCGACCCCGCGTCCAAACGGGGTCAGCGGCAGAAAGTGTCGGGCGCAGACGCAGCTGAGGCGCTCACCCTTCACAATCCGTTAATGATCCTTCCGCAGGTTCACCTACGGAAACCTTGTTACGACTTTTACTTCCTCTAAATGATCAAGTTTGGTCATCTTTCCAACAGACCGGCGCAACCGAAAGGCCGCGCCGGACATCGGTCCGAAGACCTCACTAAATCATTCAATCGGTAGTAGCGACGGGCGGTGTGTACAAAGGGCAGGGACGTAATCAACGCGAGCTTATGACTCGCGCTTACTGGGAATTCCTCGTTCAAGGGGAACAATTGCAAGCCCCTATCCCAATCACGAAAGAAGTTCCACGGGTTACCCAGTCTTTTCAGACAGGGATAAAGACACGCTGCTTCCTTCAGTGTAGCGCGCGTGCGGCCCCGGACATCTAAGGGCATCACAGACCTGTTATTGCTCTGTTTCGTGCGGCTAGGAGCCGCTTGTCCCTCTAAGAAGGTTGTAAGGTGCTGGGAACCCCGCACCTATTTAATAGGCTAGAGTCTCGTTCGTTATCGGAATTAACCAGACAAATCGCTCCACCAACTAAGAACGGCCATGCACCACCATCCACCGAATCAAGAAAGAGCTCTCAATCTGTCAATCCTCCCAGTGTCCGGGCCGGGTAAGTTTTCCCGTGTTGAGTCAAATTAAGCCGCAGGCTCCACTCCTGGTGGTGCCCTTCCGTCAATTCCTTTAAGTTTCAGCTTTGCAACCATACTTCCCCCGGAACCCAAATACTTTGGTTTCCCGGAAGCTGCCCGCCGAGTCATTTGAGTAACTCAGGCGGATCGCTGGTTGGCATCGTTTATGGTCAGAACTAGGGCGGTATCTGATCGCCTTCGAACCTCTGACTTTCGTTCTTGATCAATGAAAACATTCTTGGCAAATGCTTTCGCAGTAGTTCGTCTTGCGACGGTCCAAGAATTTCACCTCTAGCGCCGCAATACGAATGCCCCCGTCCGTCCCTCTTAATCATTACCTCGTATTCCAAAAACCAACAGAACAGAAACGAGGTCTTGTTCTATTATTCCATGCAAGTTTATTCAGGCGACTCGCCTGCGTTGAGCACTCTAATTTTTTCAAAGTAAAAGCACCGGCCATCTCGAGGCACACAATGAAGTGCACCAAGAAAGAACCGGCATGATGTTCAGTCCGAGCCGTCGCATCGGGTAGATGCACTACTCGTCTGGAACTGAGATCCAACTACGAGCTTTTTAACCGCAGCAGCTTTAGTATACGCTATTGGAGCTGGAATTACCGCGGCTGCTGGCACCAGACTTGCCCTCCAATTGATCCTCGTTAAAGGATTTAGAGTGTACTCATTTCAATTACGGGGCCTCAAAAGAGTCCCGTATTGTTATTTTTCGTCACTACCTCCCCGTGCCGGGAGTGGGTAATTTGCGCGCCTGCTGCCTTCCTTGGATGTGGTAGCCGTTTCTCAGGCTCCCTCTCCGGAATCGAACCCTGATTCTCCGTTACCCGTAACAACCATGGTAAGCAAGTAACCTACCATCGAAAGTTGATAAGGCAGTGTGATGTGTGGTGCGCGTTCAAAGTGCGCGCCTTCGAAAAGTGCGCGTCACGGAAAAAAAAAACAAAAGGAGAAATACCAGAGTGCACGTGCGGTGCTGCTTAAACAAGAATGACGACGTTAAAGAGCGTCAAGCACGAGGATGCGTGGCAGGACGTGAAGTAAACAAAAGGTAAAACATCCAATGGGCAGCGAACACGGAGATTTCAAGGCCCAATGGCTTGACACCACGAAACAGCAGTATCTCCAATGAGAACGAGACAAGTGGGCCAGAGCTGAAGCAGGAGCCTGGGGAGACGAGAGCAAGGGGAATTCGAGGCAGGCAGTGCAAGCGGAAGGTCGTCACCGGACCGGGCGCTGAAGATGGGCCGTTGGGTTCCGGACCCGAGCCTACAGGACTTCCACCGGCCGGGGCCTCCTGCTGTCGGGTTCCCGCTCCAAAGGACCGTGGCCATCCGGTCCTGAACTCCTTTCCAGGGCCTGCGGACTTTGGTTCCGGCAGGCGAGCTACAGCCGTCGGGCTCCGGGCCCGAGCTGTGCGCCCAGCTGCTTGACTAGGTCGACCCTAGTTCCCGGACGCGTCGCCACCAGCCTGCGTTCTCCCGTCTCCGACGTGTCCACGCTCCTCAAGCCGAAACCATCACGATTTGGTAGGGCTTTTCGACGTGTCGCCAGCAGCCAGCGTTCCCTCGTCCTCGTCCAGCCCACGCACTGACGCAGGAGTCACGGCGTTCCGGTTTCTCATCACCGCCGAAAACCAACTTGTGGGTGAGACTGCACCGATACTCTTGCGCTACTCCCATCACTCAGCCCCTTTCGAACGTTAGGTTTAGTTACTGACTTTGAACGTTCTTGTTGGGTGTTTACAGATGTGTTTCGTCATGTCCAGTCAACTGTTTATTAAGTGTTTTGTTTTGTGAGGAATCTTTGCCTTTTTACTTTTCAATTAAACTTTTTGTGTGTTTCTTGGAAACCGAACGGCTTTGTCCTTATTAACAAAACTCTCTGAGGCTCAGCCCGGGAGAAAAACAAATCAGCAACAAAGAACCCGCATCACAAATTGGCGTCCGCAGCGACAGGACAAAGTCGTTTGTTTTTCCAGTAGATTTTTTGACGCGGTTAACACGATGACGAACACGTGGGAGTTAATTGAGTTGGCGGATAAAATGGGACTGACGGGAGCGGAGTTTAGAGTATGGTACGCGGAGCGGATGGAGAGGGAGCGTGAGGAACGGGCTGCGATATGTGACGCTAAAAAGCAGCAGATTGCATTGCAAACACACGCTAAGAGAGAGGAGTTCGAGCGAGAAACACGGGCTAGGAGAGAGAAGCTCGAGCGAGAGACACGCGCTAAGAAGGAGCAGCTTGAGCTAGAAATGCGTGAAAAGAAAAGGCTGCTCGAGATAGAGATGCGCGAAAAGAAGAGACTGTTGGAACTAGAATATGAGGATTTGCAGCAGTGGCTTGAGAGGGAAAACGCTGAATATACGTGGTCTGAGAGCCAGAGTAGTCAACCAGTGGATGAGGTGTGCTCTGAAAGCAGTTACATCGGGAGCGATTTGAATTTACGTGAGACTGACCCTGTACCTCGTCATGACCTTTCGCTAGAGAAAGAAACTCTGAAAGAGTATGACAGGGAGGTAAACAGTCAAAAGACTAGGAGACTCGATAAGCTTATTGAAGCGCAGGAATGCTTCGTGAGCATGGAACAAGAACGTTCCATTCAGAGTAAAGGGTATTTTGAAACCTGTGAGAGGTCAAGCGCACTTTATTCAGAGGTAGGATTGCCTCTGAATAGCTCCGCTGAAGGAGCAATAAAAGGTCTCCTAGGTAATGCCGGCGAATGCCATAATGAAAGCTCTGATGTAGCAGCTACCTATTGTTTTGGGCCACTGGAGATAGCAACAGACGCTACGGACATGGTTTTTCACCATGATTATAACTTGCCCATACAGAGAGATGGCTTGTGTTCTCGGGAAATTGTAGATGATGCTGTTAGAAGAATATTGGAGCAAAATGCAAAAGCACTTGTTGAAGAACAGAGAGTAGAGTTGCAATGTAGGTCAGCTATATGTGACAATGAGGGTAATCACGATGACCCAGGCAGAAGGGTTGAAAGTATTGATGAACAAGCAATACAGAAAGCTGAAGGGATGGAAAGTGAACCAGAAGGCAGTAATGGTCCAGCAGGTTATTGTACGAGGAAGGACGCCGACTGGTGCTCTTTGGCATCTTCGGTTGAAGAGGTCGCTTCTGTTAAGATGTCTCAACGATTAGCGGCTTACGAGCTCAAGCAAGGCGTTCGTGGGAAGGATGAAATGATTCAGGCGTGGTTGTACTGGTGCGCCTGGAGGCAACGCCTCCGACTGGCATACAGACATTCCAGCGTGTATGCTTGTGATTTCGAGGTTGGGAACCTGGTGATACACAGCTTTAGGTTCATACGAGCTTACGGTCGAGAATTCTTCCACTGGCTTCCGATTCCTTACTCTTGTCAAATGGTTAGAGCAGTTAAACGTCTTGTATGGGACGCTATAACTTAAGCGTCAAATTCGATTTCCCGCTGGTTTCTTTTGGATCTTGCTTGCGGACCATGGAAGGGTGTTGCTTGTAAATATTTGAAGAAGTTACATGCAATGTAACATTAACATGATGTATAGTTTTTGAGATGATAGGGTATATATGATAAAAAAAAGGGGTGGTGTAATACTAATTTGGGGATTTTCACAATCCGCTAGATGTGTCCATACTTTTTCTCACTTCTTGCGTATTTTGAGGTTAGTGAATGTGGACCTTTGGGCAATGCAGTGAACTGTGTGGCGGACATATGTGGGTAAATTGTGGTGCAGTGCGAAACGTGCACTCAACGGCAGTTTTTTTTTTCTTCTCGAAAAAAAAAAAAAAAACTTTTCTTATTGTTGTTGGTTGAATGTTACGTTCTGTGGACTCGGTGTTTCGACGTGAGACATGTCAACGAAGAAGCAGTGTGGTGCCATCGGTGATGTGTTGAACTGCGTGGTGCAAATATGTGGTTTAATTGTGACGTAGTGCAGAACGCGCACTCATCGGCAGTTTTTTTTTTTAGAAAAAAAAAAAACTTGAATGAAAGGGGGGCGTATGTGATGTGTGGTGCGCGTTCAAAGTGCGCGCCTTCGAAAAGTGCGCGTCACGGAAAAAAAAAACAAAAGGAGAAATACCAGAGTGCACGTGCGGTGCTGCTTAAACAAGAATGACGACGTTAAAGAGCGTCAAGCACGAGGATGCGTGGCAGGACGTGAAGTAAACAAAAGGTAAAACATCCAATGGGCAGCGAACACGGAGATTTCAAGGCCCAATGGCTTGACACCACGAAACAGCAGTATCTCCAATGAGAACGAGACAAGTGGGCCAGAGCTGAAGCAGGAGCCTGGGGAGACGAGAGCAAGGGGAATTCGAGGCAGGCAGTGCAAGCGGAAGGTCGTCACCGGACCGGGCGCTGAAGATGGGCCGTTGGGTTCCGGACCCGAGCCTACAGGACTTCCACCGGCCGGGGCCTCCTGCTGTCGGGTTCCCGCTCCAAAGGACCGTGGCCATCCGGTCCTGAACTCCTTTCCAGGGCCTGCGGACTTTGGTTCCGGCAGGCGAGCTACAGCCGTCGGGCTCCGGGCCCGAGCTGTGCGCCCAGCTGCTTGACTAGGTCGACCCTAGTTCCCGGACGCGTCGCCACCAGCCTGCGTTCTCCCGTCTCCGACGTGTCCACGCTCCTCAAGCCGAAACCATCACGATTTGGTAGGGCTTTTCGACGTGTCGCCAGCAGCCAGCGTTCCCTCGTCCTCGTCCAGCCCACGCACTGACGCAGGAGTCACGGCGTTCCGGTTTCTCATCACCGCCGAAAACCAACTTGTGGGTGAGACTGCACCGATACTCTTGCGCTACTCCCATCACTCAGCCCCTTTCGAACGTTAGGTTTAGTTACTGACTTTGAACGTTCTTGTTGGGTGTTTACAGATGTGTTTCGTCATGTCCAGTCAACTGTTTATTAAGTGTTTTGTTTTGTGAGGAATCTTTGCCTTTTTACTTTTCAATTAAACTTTTTGTGTGTTTCTTGGAAACCGAACGGCTTTGTCCTTATTAACAAAACTCTCTGAGGCTCAGCCCGGGAGAAAAACAAATCAGCAACAAGAACCTTGCATCACAGGCAGACACTTGAAAGAAACGTCGCCGGCTCGTGGCCATGCGATCAGCACAAAGTTATCCAGAGTCACCACACAATACGGGCCGAAACCCGATCGATCTTGGTCTAATAAAAGCACCCGTTACCCAAAGGGCTCCAGGCTCACTGCATGTATTAGCTCTAGAATTGCCACAGTTATCCAAGTAGGAAGAAACGATCTAAGGAACCATAACTGATTTAATGAGCCATTCGCGGTTTCGCCTTATTTCGGCATGTACTTAGACATGCATGGCTTAATCTTTGAGACAAGCATATGATTACTGGCAGGATCAACCAGGTAATCGTTCGACTGCGCGTCCGTCCTCGCCTTCGGCGGGCCGGACGCAGTCTGTGTGCGGCGGAGGCCACCTTCAGGCGCCCCAACACGCTTATTTTGCACTCCGAGATGACGGCGTTCGAGCTCGCTACGGCACAACCTTCCCGAAAGACGAGTGGGAGCCGTGCGGCAAGAAGCACGTTCATGCTCGCTCTTTTTCGTTGCATCGACTCGGTCGCGCCGTGCGGGTTGCCCAAGCCCGCTGCACTGTCGGTGGACCGGCCGGAACTAGCAACGGAGCCGAGACTGCAAAGCCGCCAGACGACGGGTCACGCCCGCGTCTTCGGCGCTTTCGCATCTGAATCGCCCGAGGACGACACGGAACACACCTCGATATCGTGGTAAAACGGCACCGTCACCGTCCGACAACCAGCCCCTAACGCATCAAGCGGATGAGGCTGCAGACGACTGCCGTGGATTCCCCTGGAGCAGACCCGAGGACACGCTTGACGAGGCCGAAGCCCGCCGCATATCAGACACCCGGTCGCTTTCGCGTACGCCGCTCACGAGAACCCCCACATAATAGCAGCGATAAGTACCCAGACCTCCTTGGGCACTAATACGAGCGTACTCGAGAAAATTTCACCGCGGGTGTGCCCCGAAACGTGTGGCACGTTGAGCGTGCCACAAGTCTACGTCGCTCTCAAACCCGCCGAGGTCGTAGAATTTGCGACCCTACTCACGAAATTCCCACCGAGGATACGGCCGCAAACGTACCGCACCTTGGGTAGGCCACGAGTTTGTGCAACACTACGCTGACGGCACAGCACCGAGGTCGTGCGCGCACGCACGGGAAAATTCCGCCGCGGTTTCTGCCGAAAACGTGAGGCACCACGACTCTCCGCAAGTTCGCGTCGACTGCGAAAGACCGAAGTCGTGAACGACGTGTCCGCTACTCGCCGCCGACACGCTGGACACCAAACGTACAACGACTCGACGGCGTCGTAGAGGCCCACGACGCGGTTTTCCTTAACGACGTCTCGGCGTGGCACCGACAGGTTAGAACGGCCGACCAACGTTCCCTGTCCGCCGTTCGGCTCAGTCGAAGGGCTCGGCGACTTCGGCAACGCTGCGAAGCCGCACGGTGACGCACGCCATGTCCCCATTTTTTTTTTTCTTTCTGCGTCTGCCGGGGTGCCCCTATAATAGCAGCGATAAGCACCCAGACCGCCGTGGGTCGCTCGCCCCGGCTGACGTGGTTTTTCGTACTCCTGCGGCGGTCGCCGTCAAGCACGTCCAAATACGCTACTTTCGTGGGCGCATTCACGCTCTTTCGCTTCGCCGGAGTGCCAGCACTCACTCTGCCAAAAACGGCGAACATCCGAGCGGCGGTTCCCACTTTTGCGTCGGCGTCGCAAACCCCGCCCCGGCAGACGAGGTTTGCCGTACTCGTGCGACGGTGGCCGGCGGGCACGTCGAAAGACGCCGATATCGTGCGCGAATTGGCGCACCTTGGCTTCACCGGAGTGCCGCCACTGACTCCTCCAAAAACGGCGAAGATCCGAGCGGCGCTTCCCACTTTCGCATCGGCGTCCCGAACTCCGCCCCGGCTGACGCGGTTTACCGTACTCGTGCGACGGTCGCCGGCGAGCACGTGGAAAGACGCCGATATCGTGCCCGAATCGGCTCCGTTCGGCTTCGCCGGAGTGCCAGCACTGGCTCGGCGAAAGACGACGAACATCCGAGCGACGGTTCTCACTATTGCGTACGCGTCGCAAACCCCGCCCCGGCAGACGCACTTTGCCGTACTCGTGCGACGGTCGCCGGCGAGCACGTAGAAAGACGCCGATATCGTGCCGGAATCGGCCCCGTTTGGCTTCGCCGGAGTGCCAGCACTCACTCGGCCACAAACGGCGAACATCCGAGCGGCGGTTCCCACTTAGCCGTCGGCGTCCCGAACTCCGCCCCGGCAGACGCGGTTGCCGAGCTCGTGCGACTAGCGACCGCGAAGCCGTCTCGCGACGCCGCTTTCGTGCGCGGCTCCCACTGCGACCTGGGTCACCCGAGGTCGACGAGCAAAAAAGAATGTCGAAAAAAAATTTTTTTTTTTGCGTCTGCCGGGGTGCCCCTATAATAGCAGCGATAAGCACCCAGACCGCCATGGGTCGCTCGCCCCGGCTGACGTGGTTTTTCGTTTTCCTGCGGTGGTCGTCGTCAAGCACGTCCAAACACGCCACTTTCGTGGGCGCATTCGCGCTCTTTCGCTTCGCCGGAGTGCCAGCACTCACTCTGCCAAAAACGGCGAACATCCTAGTGGCGGTTCCCACTTTTGCGTCGGCGTCGCCAACCCCGCCCCGGCATACGCGGTTTGCCGTACTCGTGCGGCGGTGGCCGGCGGGCACGTCGAAAGACACCGATATCGTGCGCGAGTCGATGCTTCTTGGTCTCGCAGGAGGGCCGCCACTCACTCCTGCAAAAACGGCGAAGATCCGAGCGGCGCTTCCCACTTTTTCGTCGGCATCGCAAACCTCGCCCCGGCAGACGCGCTTTGCCGTACTCGTGCGACGGTCGCCGGCGAGCACGTCGAAATACGCCGATATCGTGCCCGAATCGGCCCCGTTTCGCTTCGCCGGAGTGCCAGCACTCACTCGGCCAAAAACGGCGAACATCCGAGCAGCGGTACCCACTTAGCCGTCGGCATCCCGAACTCCGCGCCGGCTGACGCGGTTGCCGAGCTCGTGCGACTAGCGACCGCGAACGCGTCTCGCGACGCCGCTTTCGTGCGCGGCTCCCATTGCGACCTGGGTTACCCGAGCTCGACCAGCAAAAAAGAAGGTCGAAAAAAAATTTTTTTTTTCTGCGTCTGCCGGGGTGCCCCTATAATAGCAGCGATAAGCACCCAGACCGCCGTGGGTCGCTCGCCCCGGCTGACGTGGTTTTTCGTACTCCTGCAGCGGTCGCCGTCAAGCACGTCCAAATACGCCACTTTCGTGGGCGCTTTCGCGCTCTTTCGCGTCGCCGGTGTGCCAGCACTCACTCTGCCAAAAACGGCCAACATCCGAGCGGCGGTTCCCACTTTTGCGTCGGCGTCGTAAACCCCGCCCCGGCAGACGCGGTTTGCCCTACTCGTGCGACGGTCGCCGGCGAGCGCGTCGAAAGACGCCGATATCGTGCGCTAATTGGCGCTCCTTGGCTTCTCCGGAGTGCCGCCACTCACTCCTCCAAAAACGGCGAAGATCCGAGCGGCGTTCTCCACTTTCGCATCGGCGTCCCGAACTCCGCCCGGGCTGACGCGGTTTACCGTACTCGTGCGACGGTCGCCGCCGGGCACGTCGAAAGACGCCGATATCGTGCCGTAATCGGCCCCGTTTGGCTTCGCCCGAGTGCCAGCACTCACTCGGCCAAAAACGGCGAACATCCGAGCAGCGTTTCCCACTTTCGCATCGGCGTCCCGAAGCCCGCCCCGGCAGACGCGGTTTACCGTACTCGTGCGACGGTCGCCGCCGGGCACGTCGAAAGACGCCGATATCGTGCCGTAATCGGCCCCGTTTGGCTTCGCCCGAGTGCCAGCACTCACTCGGCCAAAAACGGCGAACATCCGAGCAGCGTTTCCCACTTTCGCATCGGCGTCCCGAAGCCCGCCCCGGCAGACGCGGTTTGCCCTACTCGAGCGACGGTCGCCGGCGATCACGTCGAAAGGCGCCGAATTCGTGCACGAATCGATGCTTCTTGGTCTCGCAGGAGGGCCGCCACTCACTCCTGCAAAAACGGCGAAGATCCGAGTTGCGCTTCCCACTTTTTCGTCGGCGTCCCGAACTACGCCCCGGCTGACGCGGTTTACCGTACTCGTGCGACGGTCGCCGGCGGGCACTTCAAAATACGCCGATTTCGTGGGCGCATTCACGCTGTTTCGCTTCCCCGGAGTGCCAACACTCACTCTGCCGAAAGCGGCGATCATCCGAGCGGCGGTTCCCACTTTTGCGTCGGCTTCGCAAACGGCGCCCCGGCAGACGCGCTCGTGCGACGTACTCGTGCGACGGTCGCCGGCGAGCACGTCGAAAGACGCCGATATCGTGCTCGAATCGACCCCGTTTCGCTTCGCCGGAGTGCTGCCAGTCACGGCGCAGAAAACGGCGAACAAGTGTTTTTTTTTTTTTTTCCTAGAATTTGTGTTATAGAAGGCACATTTGATATCGGACGATAATTTTCAACTTTATCACGCGCACCGATTTTCGTGTAGAGGTTTGCAAGTTTATGGGAATTTCTCCACTTGGAATAATGCGATTTAGTAGTACTACGAGAACTTCATGGATGTACTCAAGGGTACGGGGCAAGTCAGTTACGTCAACACCTGCAGATTTTTTACACTTCAAACTGAAAATTGTTGGTTGTGAGTCCTCGTGTGATATTAAAGGCCGATTCGCTAACACATAGAACAAAGAAAGAAAGGAAGAAAAAACGCCCGCGCTCGCTCAAGAAACCTGGGTTCGCAACAAGTGGCAACAACAAGCAACCGAGCGAGTGCGCCAAAACCCGTGGCGGCCGAACAAACGCGAAGTCCCAACCGCGTCAGCCGGGGCGGCACGGGACAGGAAAAATCACTTCAGCCGGGGCGGCGGGGCACCGAATAAACCTCGTCACCTCGTCGCAGGATAAAAGAGGAAACAAAAAGTCTAAACAGCGTCTGCTGGAGCGAATGCGTAATAAAACAACAACAACAACAAAAAAAAACACCCGCGCTCAAGAAGTCTGCAATCCTCACAAAAGGCGACTGTGACCGAGCAGCGTCAGCCGGGGCCGTGCGGAAACGGAAAAACCGCGACTACCGGGGCGTCGAGGCACCGAAAAATCCACTTCAGCCGCGGCGAAAAAAAAAAACAAAAAGAAAGACGGAGGGGGGGGGGGAACCACGTCTGCCGGGGCGAAGGAAAAAAAAAACGCGTCTGCCGGGGCGAGCCCGGGTGCGGCACCACCGGGAAAACTGTGGCAAACAGACATGGCGATCGAGTGAGTGGGCCGCCAGCCAGGCTCAGCCAAAAAGTGCAAAGTCCGAACCGTGTCAGCCGGGGCGACGCAAAAACCGCGTCAGCCGGGGCGGCGCGAAAACCGCGTCAGCCGGGGCGGCACGAAACCGCGTCAGCCGGGGCGGCGCGAAAACTGCGTCAGCCGGGGCGGCGCGAAAACCTCGTCAGCCGGGGCGAGCGAAAAGGGGGGGGGGGAACCACGTCTGCCGGGGCGAAAGAAAAAAAAACGCGTCTGCCGGGGCGAGCCCGGGTGCGGCACCACCGGGAAGACTGTGGCAAACAGACATGGCGATCGAGTGAGTGGGCCGCCAGCCAGGCTCAGCCCAAAAAGTGCTAAGTCCGAACTGCGTCAGCCGGGGCGGCGCGAAAACCGCGTCTGCCGGGGCGGCACGAAACCGCGTCAGCCGGGGCGGCGCGAAAACTGCGTCAGCCGGGGCGAGCCCGGGTGCGGCACCACCGGGAAAACTGTGGCAAACAGACATGGCGATCGAGTGAGTGGGCCGCCAGCCAGGCACAGCCGAAAAGTGCTAAGTCCGAACTGCGTCAGCCGGGGCGGCAAAAACCGCGTCAGCCGGGGCGGCGCAAAAAACCGCGTCTGCCGGGGCGGCACGAAACCGCGTCAGCCGGGGCGGCGCGAAAACTGCGTCAGCCGGGGCGAAAGAAAAAAAAACGCGTCTGCCGGGGCGAGCCCGGGTGCGGCACCACCGGGAAAACTGTGGCAAACAGACATGGCGATCGAGTGAGTGGGCCGCCAGCCAGGCACAGCCGAAAAGTGCTAAGTCCGAACTGCGTCTGCCGGGGCGGCACGAAACCGCGTCAGCCGGGGCGGCGCGAAAACCGCGTCTGCCGGGGCGGCACGAAACCGCGTCAGCCGGGGCGGCGCGAAAACTGCGTCAGCCGGGGCGAGCCCGGGTACGGCACCACCGGGAAAACTGTGGCAAACAGACATGGCGATTGAGTGAGTGGGCCGCCAGCCAGGCACAGCCGAAAAGTGCTAAGTCCGAACTGCGTCTGCCGGGGCGGCACGAAACCGCGTCAGCCGGGGCGGCGCGAAAACCGCGTCTGCCGGGGCGGCACGAAACCGCGTCAGCCGGGGCGGCGCGAAAACTGCGTCAGCCGGGGCGAGCCCGGGTGCGGCACCACCGGGAAAACTGTGGCAAACAGACATGGCGATCGAGTGAGTGGGCCGCCAGCCAGGCACAGCCGAAAAGTGCAAAGTCCGAACCGTGTCAGCCGGGGCGACGCAAAAACCGCGTCAGCCGGGGCGGCGCGAAAACCGCGTCAGCCGGGGCGGCACGAAACCGCGTCAGCCGGGGCGGCGCGAAAACTGCGTCAGCCGGGGCGGCGCGAAAACCTCGTCAGCCGGGGCGAGCGAAAAGGGGGGGGGGAACCACGTCTGCCGGGGCGAAAGAAAAAAAAACGCGTCTGCCGGGGCGAGCCCGGGTGCGGCACCACCGGGAAGACTGTGGCAAACAGACATGGCGATCGAGTGAGTGGGCCGCCAGCCAGGCTCAGCCCAAAAAGTGCTAAGTCCGAACTGCGTCAGCCGGGGCGGCGCGAAAACCGCGTCTGCCGGGGCGGCACGAAACCGCGTCAGCCGGGGCGGCGCGAAAACTGCGTCAGCCGGGGCGAGCCCGGGTGCGGCACCACCGGGAAAACTGTGGCAAACAGACATGGCGATCGAGTGAGTGGGCCGCCAGCCAGGCACAGCCGAAAAGTGCTAAGTCCGAACTGCGTCAGCCGGGGCGGCAAAAACCGCGTCAGCCGGGGCGGCGCAAAAAACCGCGTCTGCCGGGGCGGCACGAAACCGCGTCAGCCGGGGCGGCGCGAAAACTGCGTCAGCCGGGGCGAAAGAAAAAAAAAACGCGTCTGCCGGGGCGAGCCCGGGTGCGGCACCACCGGGAAAACTGTGGCAAACAGACATGGCGATCGAGTGAGTGGGCCGCCAGCCAGGCACAGCCGAAAAGTGCTAAGTCCGAACTGCGTCTGCCGGGGCGGCACGAAACCGCGTCAGCCGGGGCGGCGCGAAAACCGCGTCTGCCGGGGCGGCACGAAACCGCGTCAGCCGGGGCGGCGCGAAAACTGCGTCAGCCGGGGCGAGCCCGGGTGCGGCACCACCGGGAAAACTGTGGCAAACAGACATGGCGATTGAGTGAGTGGGCCGCCAGCCAGGCACAGCCGAAAAGTGCTAAGTCCGAACTGCGTCTGCCGGGGCGGCACGAAACCGCGTCAGCCGGGGCGGCGCGAAAACCGCGTCTGCCGGGGCGGCACGAAACCGCGTCAGCCGGGGCGGCGCGAAAACCGCGTCTGCCGGGGCGGCACGAAACCGCGTCAGCCGGGGCGGCGCGAAAACTGCGTCAGCCGGGGCGAGCCCGGGTGCGGCACCACCGGGAAGACTGTGGCAAACAGACATGGCGATCGAGTGAGTGGGCCGCCAGCCAGGCTCAGCCCAAAAAGTGCTAAGTCCGAACTGCGTCAGCCGGGGCGGCGCGAAAACCGCGTCTGCCGGGGCGGCACGAAACCGCGTCAGCCGGGGCGGCGCGAAAACTGCGTCAGCCGGGGCGAGCCCGGGTGCGGCACCACCGGGAAAACTGTGGCAAACAGACATGGCGATCGAGTGAGTGGGCCGCCAGCCA
>NW_027464709.1:532500-547500 GCF_043290135.1 Rhipicephalus microplus
GCGCACGGCTGGAGAAGCTTTGCTGGCCGGCTTTCGCTCCTCGTGTTTACCGTGCGTTAAAGTTGCGCGTCCGTGGCTCTCGCAGCTCTTGCGCGCCCGGTCGCAGAGAGGAGTACGCAACCTCGACCGCACTTTCCCTGCAGGCTTCCTTCCGACTCGAAGTCCTGCGGCGGTCTCAACGAGGTGCCACATCCTCAATGCAGTCGGTCGCCCCCGTTTCGGTTGGGCTCTGGCACGACGGTCGCCACCGTCTCGCCCTTGAGTGGCCGCTGTTGGCGCTCGCTGTGAGGTGTTCAGCGTGCTGTCCGTGTTGCCGACGCGGTCAAAACGAGTCGACGGCTCACGTTCCCTTGTGCGCCGAAGGCTCTCTTGATATGTGATCCGACCCTCAGACAGACGAAGCCAAGGGAAGACCCAAGGCCGCAATGTGCGTTCAAAGAATCAGTGCTCAGTGTGTCCTGCAATTCACACCAAGTCTCGCAGCTGGCTGCGTTCTTCATCGACCCGAGAACCGAGTGATCCACCGCTTAGAGTCGTGAAAAAGTGTTTGTTCAATTCCGTACAGTCAAAACCAAACGTTTCTGGCACTCGGCCAAACAGTGGCCAAGAAGGGCGCTTTTCAGCGCACGCTTGGACTCCAAAACTCTGCCGCGCCTTTTTCGGCTGCCGCAAATCGAGCAAACGGTGTGTTTCGGACGGCGTTTCGCTTTCGCTACTTGCGAGTGCTTTCGTGGTCCACCCCTCTATAAATACTCGGGAGGCGTCGAAGCCGGTTCTCCAAGCCGGACCCGTAGGTATCGTTGTGTGCTCGCTCTCATTGGCCCGCCTAACCAGAAAATGCCTGCGGTA
Organism: Rhipicephalus microplus; assembly: GCF_043290135.1. NCBI lineage: Eukaryota > Metazoa > Arthropoda > Arachnida > Ixodida > Ixodidae > Rhipicephalus > Rhipicephalus microplus. The sequence goes on from NW_027464709.1 coordinate 533,350, forward strand.
CACCCATTTGGATAAGAGTGCACGCAGATGCGGGCCTCGACGGCTACACATTTCCTCGGGCGGCCGCCTCCCGGCCTCCGTGGAGCGCGGGATGCACGGTCCCATCGACAAGCCTCTCCCGTTTTTACCGTGGCGTCGCGGTTCACCACGGCAGGCGGGTCGGTCTCCTCCGCATAAAAAGGGGGACCCCCGCTTTTTGTTCCACGAAATCGCACAAGCTTTTTTCGCATCCACGGTTTGCCACCGCACACCAAAATGCCGATCCGGCTGCCTACTTTAGCCAACAGGTGGAGCCAGGCGCGCCGTACTTGCGCGGCACTTCCCACGTCCACCGAAGTCGGTGCCAAGGACCACTTTCGGCGCCGGAGCCGCGTACGAGCCTACTCGAGGCGGAAGAACGAAGCCAGCAAGGGCCTGGCCGCAAGTGCGTTCAATTGTCGGGACGTCCAAGTCCCTCGTTCTTCCGTGCTTCCTCTTTCGGCAAGTCGTTGCGGCACCTTCCCAAAGCGCGCAGACCCGCTAATCGCGACGAGCGCGACGTGGCCGGGCCGCCTTTCCCTCGGCAGCAAGCAAAACGCCTGGCAACGTCGACGCTCCCCTAACCGCGATCTCGCACCGTGTTTCGTGTGGCGAATTCAAAAGCCGGCCGGCGCTGCTGCAACCATTACGGTCGGTACGCATACGCCGCGGAGGGCGGGACGGTCATCGGAGCGTGCGGTTCCTCCATCGAGTACTGCGCACCTCGGCCGTCGCATCGCCGTGCCATGACCGGCCGCGCGTCAACGCGAACCGGTGCCAGCGAGATCCCTCGCCTGCAAGAACCGACCGGCAGCCTCCGTCACCCGAGGACGCGGAGGCGCTTGCCGCGGACGGCGGGACGGTATGCACTGGTGCACAGCGGACCCGTCACATCGCCAGTTCCTTGACCGACCGCCGACGCTTGTGCCGTTCCTCTCGTACTTGGCAGTCGCCGCGCGATTGTCGGGTCTCGTTCTTGCACGCTCGAACGGTCGGGAGGGCACTCGGCTGGCGTTTCGGGAACGCGCAGCCTCGCCTTCTACCGACGTAACCACGACTCGCCGTTCGCGCTCCGCCGCTCCTGTTTACAGTACTAGGCGGTCCCGCAGCGGTCGGGTCGCGCATTTCGAGCGCTTCGAGCCACGGTGCTGTGGCGGGTCGAAAGCCGACCTATGAGTGCGTTGCGCCGTTTGTACCCGCGTCCGCCACCTGGCCGACCGTCCAAGGTCGCGGTGTTGGCGTCCGCTGGGCGCAACAATTTGTCACGGGGTGCCGCTCCACATTCAGGCAGCCCCGTGGGGAAAAGCCGACCCCGCGTCCAAACGGGGTCAGCGGCAGAAAGTGTCGGGCGCAGACGCAGCTGAGGCGCTCACCCTTCACAATCCGTTAATGATCCTTCCGCAGGTTCACCTACGGAAACCTTGTTACGACTTTTACTTCCTCTAAATGATCAAGTTTGGTCATCTTTCCAACAGACCGGCGCAACCGAAAGGCCGCGCCGGACATCGGTCCGAAGACCTCACTAAATCATTCAATCGGTAGTAGCGACGGGCGGTGTGTACAAAGGGCAGGGACGTAATCAACGCGAGCTTATGACTCGCGCTTACTGGGAATTCCTCGTTCAAGGGGAACAATTGCAAGCCCCTATCCCAATCACGAAAGAAGTTCCACGGGTTACCCAGTCTTTTCAGACAGGGATAAAGACACGCTGCTTCCTTCAGTGTAGCGCGCGTGCGGCCCCGGACATCTAAGGGCATCACAGACCTGTTATTGCTCTGTTTCGTGCGGCTAGGAGCCGCTTGTCCCTCTAAGAAGGTTGTAAGGTGCTGGGAACCCCGCACCTATTTAATAGGCTAGAGTCTCGTTCGTTATCGGAATTAACCAGACAAATCGCTCCACCAACTAAGAACGGCCATGCACCACCATCCACCGAATCAAGAAAGAGCTCTCAATCTGTCAATCCTCCCAGTGTCCGGGCCGGGTAAGTTTTCCCGTGTTGAGTCAAATTAAGCCGCAGGCTCCACTCCTGGTGGTGCCCTTCCGTCAATTCCTTTAAGTTTCAGCTTTGCAACCATACTTCCCCCGGAACCCAAATACTTTGGTTTCCCGGAAGCTGCCCGCCGAGTCATTTGAGTAACTCAGGCGGATCGCTGGTTGGCATCGTTTATGGTCAGAACTAGGGCGGTATCTGATCGCCTTCGAACCTCTGACTTTCGTTCTTGATCAATGAAAACATTCTTGGCAAATGCTTTCGCAGTAGTTCGTCTTGCGACGGTCCAAGAATTTCACCTCTAGCGCCGCAATACGAATGCCCCCGTCCGTCCCTCTTAATCATTACCTCGTATTCCAAAAACCAACAGAACAGAAACGAGGTCTTGTTCTATTATTCCATGCAAGTTTATTCAGGCGACTCGCCTGCGTTGAGCACTCTAATTTTTTCAAAGTAAAAGCACCGGCCATCTCGAGGCACACAATGAAGTGCACCAAGAAAGAACCGGCATGATGTTCAGTCCGAGCCGTCGCATCGGGTAGATGCACTACTCGTCTGGAACTGAGATCCAACTACGAGCTTTTTAACCGCAGCAGCTTTAGTATACGCTATTGGAGCTGGAATTACCGCGGCTGCTGGCACCAGACTTGCCCTCCAATTGATCCTCGTTAAAGGATTTAGAGTGTACTCATTTCAATTACGGGGCCTCAAAAGAGTCCCGTATTGTTATTTTTCGTCACTACCTCCCCGTGCCGGGAGTGGGTAATTTGCGCGCCTGCTGCCTTCCTTGGATGTGGTAGCCGTTTCTCAGGCTCCCTCTCCGGAATCGAACCCTGATTCTCCGTTACCCGTAACAACCATGGTAAGCAAGTAACCTACCATCGAAAGTTGATAAGGCAGACACTTGAAAGAAACGTCGCCGGCTCGTGGCCATGCGATCAGCACAAAGTTATCCAGAGTCACCACACAATACGGGCCGAAACCCGATCGATCTTGGTCTAATAAAAGCACCCGTTACCCAAAGGGCTCCAGGCTCACTGCATGTATTAGCTCTAGAATTGCCACAGTTATCCAAGTAGGAAGAAACGATCTAAGGAACCATAACTGATTTAATGAGCCATTCGCGGTTTCGCCTTATTTCGGCATGTACTTAGACATGCATGGCTTAATCTTTGAGACAAGCATATGATTACTGGCAGGATCAACCAGGTAATCGTTCGACTGCGCGTCCGTCCTCGCCTTCGGCGGGCCGGACGCAGTCTGTGTGCGGCGGAGGCCACCTTCAGGCGCCCCAACACGCTTATTTTGCACTCCGAGATGACGGCGTTCGAGCTCGCTACGGCACAACCTTCCCGAAAGACGAGTGGGAGCCGTGCGGCAAGAAGCACGTTCATGCTCGCTCTTTTTCGTTGCATCGACTCGGTCGCGCCGTGCGGGTTGCCCAAGCCCGCTGCACTGTCGGTGGACCGGCCGGAACTAGCAACGGAGCCGAGACTGCAAAGCCGCCAGACGACGGGTCACGCCCGCGTCTTCGGCGCTTTCGCATCTGAATCGCCCGAGGACGACACGGAACACACCTCGATATCGTGGTAAAACGGCACCGTCCGACAACCAGCCCCTAACGCATCAAGCGGATGAGGCTGCAGACGACTGCCGTGGATTCCCCTGGAGCAGACCCGAGGACACGCTTGACGAGGCCGAAGCCCGCCGCATATCAGACACCCGGTCGCTTTCGCGTACGCCGCTCACGAGAACCCCCACATAATAGCAGCGATAAGTACCCAGACCTCCTTGGGCACTAATACGAGCGTACTCGAGAAAATTTCACCGCGGGTGTGCCCCGAAACGTGTGGCACGTTGAGCGTGCCACAAGTCTACGTCGCTCTCAAACCCGCCGAGGTCGTAGAATTTGCGACCCTACTCACGAAATTCCCACCGAGGATACGGCCGCAAACGTACCGCACCTTGGGTAGGCCACGAGTTTGTGCAACACTACGCTGACGGCACAGCACCGAGGTCGTGCGCGCACGCACGGGAAAATTCCGCCGCGGTTTCTGCCGAAAACGTGAGGCACCACGACTCTCCGCAAGTTCGCGTCGACTGCGAAAGACCGAAGTCGTGAACGACGTGTCCGCTACTCGCCGCCGACACGCTGGACACCAAACGTACAACGACTCGACGGCGTCGTAGAGGCCCACGACGCGGTTTTCCTTAACGACGTCTCGGCGTGGCACCGACAGGTTAGAACGGCCGACCAACGTTCCCTGTCCGCCGTTCGGCTCAGTCGAAGGGCTCGGCGACTTCGGCAACGCTGCGAAGCCGCACGGTGACGCACGCCATGTCCCCATTTTTTTTTTTCTTTCTGCGTCTGCCGGGGTGCCCCTATAATAGCAGCGATAAGCACCCAGACCGCCGTGGGTCGCTCGCCCCGGCTGACGTGGTTTTTCGTACTCCTGCGGCGGTCGCCGTCAAGCACGTCCAAATACGCTACTTTCGTGGGCGCATTCACGCTCTTTCGCTTCGCCGGAGTGCCAGCACTCACTCTGCCAAAAACGGCGAACATCCGAGCGGCGGTTCCCACTTTTGCGTCGGCGTCGCAAACCCCGCCCCGGCAGACGAGGTTTGCCGTACTCGTGCGACGGTGGCCGGCGGGCACGTCGAAAGACGCCGATATCGTGCGCGAATTGGCGCACCTTGGCTTCACCGGAGTGCCGCCACTGACTCCTCCAAAAACGGCGAAGATCCGAGCGGCGCTTCCCACTTTCGCATCGGCGTCCCGAACTCCGCCCCGGCTGACGCGGTTTACCGTACTCGTGCGACGGTCGCCGGCGAGCACGTGGAAAGACGCCGATATCGTGCCCGAATCGGCTCCGTTCGGCTTCGCCGGAGTGCCAGCACTGGCTCGGCGAAAGACGACGAACATCCGAGCGACGGTTCTCACTATTGCGTACGCGTCGCAAACCCCGCCCCGGCAGACGCACTTTGCCGTACTCGTGCGACGGTCGCCGGCGAGCACGTAGAAAGACGCCGATATCGTGCCGGAATCGGCCCCGTTTGGCTTCGCCGGAGTGCCAGCACTCACTCGGCCACAAACGGCGAACATCCGAGCGGCGGTTCCCACTTAGCCGTCGGCGTCCCGAACTCCGCCCCGGCAGACGCGGTTGCCGAGCTCGTGCGACTAGCGACCGCGAAGCCGTCTCGCGACGCCGCTTTCGTGCGCGGCTCCCACTGCGACCTGGGTCACCCGAGGTCGACGAGCAAAAAAGAATGTCGAAAAAAAATTTTTTTTTTTTTTGCGTCTGCCGGGGTGCCCCTATAATAGCAGCGATAAGCACCCAGACCGCCATGGGTCGCTCGCCCCGGCTGACGTGGTTTTTCGTTTTCCTGCGGTGGTCGTCGTCAAGCACGTCCAAACACGCCACTTTCGTGGGCGCATTCGCGCTCTTTCGCTTCGCCGGAGTGCCAGCACTCACTCTGCCAAAAACGGCGAACATCCTAGTGGCGGTTCCCACTTTTGCGTCGGCGTCGCCAACCCCGCCCCGGCATACGCGGTTTGCCGTACTCGTGCGGCGGTGGCCGGCGGGCACGTCGAAAGACACCGATATCGTGCGCGAGTCGATGCTTCTTGGTCTCGCAGGAGGGCCGCCACTCACTCCTGCAAAAACGGCGAAGATCCGAGCGGCGCTTCCCACTTTTTCGTCGGCATCGCAAACCTCGCCCCGGCAGACGCGCTTTGCCGTACTCGTGCGACGGTCGCCGGCGAGCACGTCGAAATACGCCGATATCGTGCCCGAATCGGCCCCGTTTCGCTTCGCCGGAGTGCCAGCACTCACTCGGCCAAAAACGGCGAACATCCGAGCAGCGGTACCCACTTAGCCGTCGGCATCCCGAACTCCGCGCCGGCTGACGCGGTTGCCGAGCTCGTGCGACTAGCGACCGCGAACGCGTCTCGCGACGCCGCTTTCGTGCGCGGCTCCCATTGCGACCTGGGTTACCCGAGCTCGACCAGCAAAAAAGAAGGTCGAAAAAAAATTTTTTTTTTCTGCGTCTGCCGGGGTGCCCCTATAATAGCAGCGATAAGCACCCAGACCGCCGTGGGTCGCTCGCCCCGGCTGACGTGGTTTTTCGTACTCCTGCAGCGGTCGCCGTCAAGCACGTCCAAATACGCCACTTTCGTGGGCGCTTTCGCGCTCTTTCGCGTCGCCGGTGTGCCAGCACTCACTCTGCCAAAAACGGCCAACATCCGAGCGGCGGTTCCCACTTTTGCGTCGGCGTCGTAAACCCCGCCCCGGCAGACGCGGTTTGCCCTACTCGTGCGACGGTCGCCGGCGAGCGCGTCGAAAGACGCCGATATCGTGCGCTAATTGGCGCTCCTTGGCTTCTCCGGAGTGCCGCCACTCACTCCTCCAAAAACGGCGAAGATCCGAGCGGCGTTCTCCACTTTCGCATCGGCGTCCCGAACTCCGCCCGGGCTGACGCGGTTTACCGTACTCGTGCGACGGTCGCCGCCGGGCACGTCGAAAGACGCCGATATCGTGCCGTAATCGGCCCCGTTTGGCTTCGCCCGAGTGCCAGCACTCACTCGGCCAAAAACGGCGAACATCCGAGCAGCGTTTCCCACTTTCGCATCGGCGTCCCGAAGCCCGCCCCGGCAGACGCGGTTTGCCCTACTCGAGCGACGGTCGCCGGCGATCACGTCGAAAGGCGCCGAATTCGTGCACGAATCGATGCTTCTTGGTCTCGCAGGAGGGCCGCCACTCACTCCTGCAAAAACGGCGAAGATCCGAGTTGCGCTTCCCACTTTTTCGTCGGCGTCCCGAACTACGCCCCGGCTGACGCGGTTTACCGTACTCGTGCGACGGTCGCCGGCGGGCACTTCAAAATACGCCGATTTCGTGGGCGCATTCACGCTGTTTCGCTTCCCCGGAGTGCCAACACTCACTCTGCCGAAAGCGGCGATCATCCGAGCGGCGGTTCCCACTTTTGCGTCGGCTTCGCAAACGGCGCCCCGGCAGACGCGCTCGTGCGACGTACTCGTGCGACGGTCGCCGGCGAGCACGTCGAAAGACGCCGATATCGTGCTCGAATCGACCCCGTTTCGCTTCGCCGGAGTGCTGCCAGTCACGGCGCAGAAAACGGCGAACAAGTGTTTTTTTTTTTTTCCTAGAATTTGTGTTATAGAAGGCACATTTGATATCGGACGATAATTTTCAACTTTATCACGCGCACCGATTTTCGTGTAGAGGTTTGCAAGTTTATGGGAATTTCTCCACTTGGAATAATGCGATTTAGTAGTACTACGAGAACTTCATGGATGTACTCAAGGGTACGGGGCAAGTCAGTTACGTCAACACCTGCAGATTTTTTACACTTCAAACTGAAAATTGTTGGTTGTGAGTCCTCGTGTGATATTAAAGGCCGATTCGCTAACACATAGAACAAAGAAAGAAAGGAAGAAAAAACGCCCGCGCTCGCTCAAGAAACCTGGGTTCGCAACAAGTGGCAACAACAAGCAACCGAGCGAGTGCGCCAAAACCCGTGGCGGCCGAACAAACGCGAAGTCCCAACCGCGTCAGCCGGGGCGGCACGGGACAGGAAAAATCACTTCAGCCGGGGCGGCGGGGCACCGAATAAACCTCGTCACCTCGTCGCAGGATAAAAGAGGAAACAAAAAGTCTAAACAGCGTCTGCTGGAGCGAATGCGTAATAAAACAACAACAACAACAAAAAAAAACACCCGCGCTCAAGAAGTCTGCAATCCTCACAAAAGGCGACTGTGACCGAGCAGCGTCAGCCGGGGCCGTGCGGAAACGGAAAAACCGCGACTACCGGGGCGTCGAGGCACCGAAAAATCCACTTCAGCCGCGGCGAAAAAAAAACAAAAAGAAAGACGGAGGGGGGGGGGGGAACCACGTCTGCCGGGGCGAAGGAAAAAAAAAAACGCGTCTGCCGGGGCGAGCCCGGGTGCGGCACCACCGGGAAAACTGTGGCAAACAGACATGGCGATCGAGTGAGTGGGCCGCCAGCCAGGCTCAGCCAAAAAGTGCAAAGTCCGAACCGTGTCAGCCGGGGCGACGCAAAAACCGCGTCAGCCGGGGCGGCGCGAAAACCGCGTCAGCCGGGGCGGCACGAAACCGCGTCAGCCGGGGCGGCGCGAAAACTGCGTCAGCCGGGGCGGCGCGAAAACCTCGTCAGCCGGGGCGAGCGAAAAGGGGGGGGGGGGGGGAACCACGTCTGCCGGGGCGAAAGAAAAAAAAACGCGTCTGCCGGGGCGAGCCCGGGTGCGGCACCACCGGGAAGACTGTGGCAAACAGACATGGCGATCGAGTGAGTGGGCCGCCAGCCAGGCTCAGCCCAAAAAGTGCTAAGTCCGAACTGCGTCAGCCGGGGCGGCGCGAAAACCGCGTCTGCCGGGGCGGCACGAAACCGCGTCAGCCGGGGCGGCGCGAAAACTGCGTCAGCCGGGGCGAGCCCGGGTGCGGCACCACCGGGAAAACTGTGGCAAACAGACATGGCGATCGAGTGAGTGGGCCGCCAGCCAGGCACAGCCGAAAAGTGCTAAGTCCGAACTGCGTCAGCCGGGGCGGCAAAAACCGCGTCAGCCGGGGCGGCGCAAAAAACCGCGTCTGCCGGGGCGGCACGAAACCGCGTCAGCCGGGGCGGCGCGAAAACTGCGTCAGCCGGGGCGAAAGAAAAAAAAACGCGTCTGCCGGGGCGAGCCCGGGTGCGGCACCACCGGGAAAACTGTGGCAAACAGACATGGCGATCGAGTGAGTGGGCCGCCAGCCAGGCACAGCCGAAAAGTGCTAAGTCCGAACTGCGTCTGCCGGGGCGGCACGAAACCGCGTCAGCCGGGGCGGCGCGAAAACCGCGTCTGCCGGGGCGGCACGAAACCGCGTCAGCCGGGGCGGCGCGAAAACTGCGTCAGCCGGGGCGAGCCCGGGTGCGGCACCACCGGGAAAACTGTGGCAAACAGACATGGCGATTGAGTGAGTGGGCCGCCAGCCAGGCACAGCCGAAAAGTGCCAAGTCCGAACTGCGTCTGCCGGGGCGGCACGAAACCGCGTCAGCCGGGGCGGCGCGAAAACCGCGTCTGCCGGGGCGGCACGAAACCGCGTCAGCCGGGGCGGCGCGAAAACTGCGTCAGCCGGGGCGAGCCCGGGTGCGGCACCACCGGGAAAACTGTGGCAAACAGACATGGCGATCGAGTGAGTGGGCCGCCAGCCAGGCACAGCCGAAAAGTGCAAAGTCCGAACCGTGTCAGCCGGGGCGACGCAAAAACCGCGTCAGCCGGGGCGGCGCGAAAACCGCGTCAGCCGGGGCGGCACGAAACCGCGTCAGCCGGGGCGGCGCGAAAACTGCGTCAGCCGGGGCGGCGCGAAAACCTCGTCAGCCGGGGCGAGCGAAAAGGGGGGGGGGGAACCACGTCTGCCGGGGCGAAAGAAAAAAAAACGCGTCTGCCGGGGCGAGCCCGGGTGCGGCACCACCGGGAAGACTGTGGCAAACAGACATGGCGATCGAGTGAGTGGGCCGCCAGCCAGGCTCAGCCCAAAAAGTGCTAAGTCCGAACTGCGTCAGCCGGGGCGGCGCGAAAACCGCGTCTGCCGGGGCGGCACGAAACCGCGTCAGCCGGGGCGGCGCGAAAACTGCGTCAGCCGGGGCGAGCCCGGGTGCGGCACCACCGGGAAAACTGTGGCAAACAGACATGGCGATCGAGTGAGTGGGCCGCCAGCCAGGCACAGCCGAAAAGTGCTAAGTCCGAACTGCGTCAGCCGGGGCGGCAAAAACCGCGTCAGCCGGGGCGGCGCAAAAAACCGCGTCTGCCGGGGCGGCACGAAACCGCGTCAGCCGGGGCGGCGCGAAAACTGCGTCAGCCGGGGCGAAAGAAAAAAAAAACGCGTCTGCCGGGGCGAGCCCGGGTGCGGCACCACCGGGAAAACTGTGGCAAACAGACATGGCGATCGAGTGAGTGGGCCGCCAGCCAGGCACAGCCGAAAAGTGCTAAGTCCGAACTGCGTCTGCCGGGGCGGCACGAAACCGCGTCAGCCGGGGCGGCGCGAAAACCGCGTCTGCCGGGGCGGCACGAAACCGCGTCAGCCGGGGCGGCGCGAAAACTGCGTCAGCCGGGGCGAGCCCGGGTGCGGCACCACCGGGAAAACTGTGGCAAACAGACATGGCGATTGAGTGAGTGGGCCGCCAGCCAGGCACAGCCGAAAAGTGCTAAGTCCGAACTGCGTCTGCCGGGGCGGCACGAAACCGCGTCAGCCGGGGCGGCGCGAAAACCGCGTCTGCCGGGGCGGCACGAAACCGCGTCAGCCGGGGCGGCGCGAAAACCGCGTCTGCCGGGGCGGCACGAAACCGCGTCAGCCGGGGCGGCGCGAAAACTGCGTCAGCCGGGGCGAGCCCGGGTGCGGCACCACCGGGAAGACTGTGGCAAACAGACATGGCGATCGAGTGAGTGGGCCGCCAGCCAGGCTCAGCCCAAAAAGTGCTAAGTCCGAACTGCGTCAGCCGGGGCGGCGCGAAAACCGCGTCTGCCGGGGCGGCACGAAACCGCGTCAGCCGGGGCGGCGCGAAAACTGCGTCAGCCGGGGCGAGCCCGGGTGCGGCACCACCGGGAAAACTGTGGCAAACAGACATGGCGATCGAGTGAGTGGGCCGCCAGCCAGGCACAGCCGAAAAGTGCTAAGTCCGAACTGCGTCAGCCGGGGCGGCAAAAACCGCGTCAGCCGGGGCGGCGCAAAAAACCGCGTCTGCCGGGGCGGCACGAAACCGCGTCAGCCGGGGCGGCGCGAAAACTGCGTCAGCCGGGGCGAAAGAAAAAAAAAACGCGTCTGCCGGGGCGAGCCCGGGTGCGGCACCACCGGGAAAACTGTGGCAAACAGACATGGCGATCGAGTGAGTGGGCCGCCAGCCAGGCACAGCCGAAAAGTGCTAAGTCCGAACTGCGTCTGCCGGGGCGGCACGAAACCGCGTCAGCCGGGGCGGCGCGAAAACCGCGTCTGCCGGGGCGGCACGAAACCGCGTCAGCCGGGGCGGCGCGAAAACTGCGTCAGCCGGGGCGAGCCCGGGTGCGGCACCACCGGGAAAACTGTGGCAAACAGACATGGCGATTGAGTGAGTGGGCCGCCAGCCAGGCACAGCCGAAAAGTGCTAAGTCCGAACTGCGTCTGCCGGGGCGGCACGAAACCGCGTCAGCCGGGGCGGCGCGAAAACCGCGTCTGCCGGGGCGGCACGAAACCGCGTCAGCCGGGGCGGCGCGAAAACTGCGTCAGCCGGGGCGAGCCCGGGTGCGGCACCACCGGGAAAACTGTGGCAAACAGACATGGCGATCGAGTGAGTGGGCCGCCAGCCAGGCACAGCCGAAAAGTGCAAAGTCCGAACCGTGTCAGCCGGGGCGACGCAAAAACCGCGTCAGCCGGGGCGGCGCGAAAACCGCGTCAGCCGGGGCGGCACGAAACCGCGTCAGCCGGGGCGGCGCGAAAACTGCGTCAGCCGGGGCGGCGCGAAAACCTCGTCAGCCGGGGCGAGCGAAAAGGGGGGGGGGAACCACGTCTGCCGGGGCGAAAGAAAAAAAACGCGTCTGCCGGGGCGAGCCCGGGTGCGGCACCACCGGGAAGACTGTGGCAAACAGACATGGCGATCGAGTGAGTGGGCCGCCAGCCAGGCTCAGCCCAAAAAGTGCTAAGTCCGAACTGCGTCAGCCGGGGCGGCGCGAAAACCGCGTCTGCCGGGGCGGCACGAAACCGCGTCAGCCGGGGCGGCGCGAAAACTGCGTCAGCCGGGGCGAGCCCGGGTGCGGCACCACCGGGAAAACTGTGGCAAACAGACATGGCGATCGAGTGAGTGGGCCGCCAGCCAGGCACAGCCGAAAAGTGCTAAGTCCGAACTGCGTCAGCCGGGGCGGCAAAAACCGCGTCAGCCGGGGCGGCGCAAAAAACCGCGTCTGCCGGGGCGGCACGAAACCGCGTCAGCCGGGGCGGCGCGAAAACTGCGTCAGCCGGGGCGAAAGAAAAAAAAAACGCGTCTGCCGGGGCGAGCCCGGGTGCGGCACCACCGGGAAAACTGTGGCAAACAGACATGGCGATCGAGTGAGTGGGCCGCCAGCCAGGCACAGCCGAAAAGTGCTAAGTCCGAACTGCGTCTGCCGGGGCGGCACGAAACCGCGTCAGCCGGGGCGGCGCGAAAACCGCGTCTGCCGGGGCGGCACGAAACCGCGTCAGCCGGGGCGGCGCGAAAACTGCGTCAGCCGGGGCGAGCCCGGGTGCGGCACCACCGGGAAAACTGTGGCAAACAGACATGGCGATTGAGTGAGTGGGCCGCCAGCCAGGCACAGCCGAAAAGTGCTAAGTCCGAACTGCGTCTGCCGGGGCGGCACGAAACCGCGTCAGCCGGGGCGGCGCGAAAACCGCGTCTGCCGGGGCGGCACGAAACCGCGTCAGCCGGGGCGGCGCGAAAACCGCGTCTGCCGGGGCGGCACGAAACCGCGTCAGCCGGGGCGGCGCGAAAACTGCGTCAGCCGGGGCGAGCCCGGGTGCGGCACCACCGGGAAGACTGTGGCAAACAGACATGGCGATCGAGTGAGTGGGCCGCCAGCCAGGCTCAGCCCAAAAAGTGCTAAGTCCGAACTGCGTCAGCCGGGGCGGCGCGAAAACCGCGTCTGCCGGGGCGGCACGAAACCGCGTCAGCCGGGGCGGCGCGAAAACTGCGTCAGCCGGGGCGAGCCCGGGTGCGGCACCACCGGGAAAACTGTGGCAAACAGACATGGCGATCGAGTGAGTGGGCCGCCAGCCAGGCACAGCCGAAAAGTGCTAAGTCCGAACTGCGTCAGCCGGGGCGGCAAAAACCGCGTCAGCCGGGGCGGCGCAAAAAACCGCGTCTGCCGGGGCGGCACGAAACCGCGTCAGCCGGGGCGGCGCGAAAACTGCGTCAGCCGGGGCGAAAGAAAAAAAAAACGCGTCTGCCGGGGCGAGCCCGGGTGCGGCACCACCGGGAAAACTGTGGCAAACAGACATGGCGATCGAGTGAGTGGGCCGCCAGCCAGGCACAGCCGAAAAGTGCTAAGTCCGAACTGCGTCTGCCGGGGCGGCACGAAACCGCGTCAGCCGGGGCGGCGCGAAAACCGCGTCTGCCGGGGCGGCACGAAACCGCGTCAGCCGGGGCGGCGCGAAAACTGCGTCAGCCGGGGCGAGCCCGGGTGCGGCACCACCGGGAAAACTGTGGCAAACAGACATGGCGATTGAGTGAGTGGGCCGCCAGCCAGGCACAGCCGAAAAGTGCTAAGTCCGAACTGCGTCTGCCGGGGCGGCACGAAACCGCGTCAGCCGGGGCGGCGCGAAAACCGCGTCTGCCGGGGCGGCACGAAACCGCGTCAGCCGGGGCGGCGCGAAAACTGCGTCAGCCGGGGCGAGCCCGGGTGCGGCACCACCGGGAAAACTGTGGCAAACAGACATGGCGATCGAGTGAGTGGGCCGCCAGCCAGGCACAGCCGAAAAGTGCTAAGTCCGAACTGCGTCAGCCGGGGCGGCAAAAACCGCGTCAGCCGGGGCGGCGCAAAAACCGCGTCTGCCGCGGCGAAATCAAAAAAAAAACAAAGAAAAAAGCCCGCGCTTAATCAAAAGAAAACAAAGAAAAAAGCTTGCGCTTAAGCCTGGCGGTGGAACCACCGGGGCAAACAGACCTGGCGATCGAGTGAGTGGGCCGCCAGCCGGGGTGAGCCAAAAAGTGCAAAGTCCGAACCGCGTCAGCCGGGGCGACGCAAAAACCGCGTCAGCCGGGGCGGCGCGAAAACCGCGTCAGCCGGGGCGGCGCGAAAACCGCGTCAGCCGGGGCGGCGCAAAAACTGCGTCAGCCGGGGCGGCACGGAAAAACGAAAACCGCGTCAGCCGGGGCGGCACGGAAAAACGAAAACCGCGTCAGCCGGGGCGACATCAAAATGAGGAAAAAAAAAAAAAAACTGCCTTAGGACACCTGCGTACACTTTCATGCGTTTGGGCATATCTCTCTGTAACACGCGCGCCCCTCGTTACGCGCGGCACTCTGTTTTCTCCGACACCCATATTTCGGCGGCATGTGGCACGCGCGCCCGTCCCTACGCACGGCACACCGCAGTGCTTTCTCGATATTTTTCTTTTCCTCCAACA
>NW_027464709.1:555000-565000 GCF_043290135.1 Rhipicephalus microplus
CCAAAGCGCGCAGACCCGCTAATCGCGACGAGCGCGACGTGGCCGTGCCGCCTTTCCCTCGGCAGCAAGCAAAACGCCTGGCAACGTCGACGCTCCCCTAACCGCGATCTCGCACCGTGTTTCGTGTGGCGAATTCAAAAGCCGGCCGGCGCTGCTGCAACCATTACGGTCGGTACGCATACGCCGCGGAGGGCGGGACGGTCATCGGAGCGTGCGGTTCCTCCATCGAGTACTGCGCACCTCGGCCGTCGCATCGCCGTGCCATGACCGGCCGCGCGTCAACGCGAACCGGTGCCAGCGAGATCCCTCGCCTGCAAGAACCGACCGGCAGCCTCCGTCACCCGAGGACGCGGAGGCGCTTGCCGCGGACGGCGGGACGGTATGCACTGGTGCACAGCGGACCCGTCACATCGCCAGTTCCTTGACCGACCGCCGACGCTTGTGCCGTTCCTCTCGTACTTGGCAGTCGCCGCGCGATTGTCGGGTCTCGTTCTTGCACGCTCGAACGGTCGGGAGGGCACTCGGCTGGCGTTTCGGGAACGCGCAGCCTCGCCTTCTACCGACGTAACCACGACTCGCCGTTCGCGCTCCGCCGCTCCTGTTTACAGTACTAGGCGGTCCCGCAGCGGTCGGGTCGCGCATTTCGAGCGCTTCGAGCCACGGTGCTGTGGCGGGTCGAAAGCCGACCTATGAGTGCGTTGCGCCGTTTGTACCCGCGTCCGCCACCTGGCCGACCGTCCAAGGTCGCGGTGTTGGCGTCCGCTGGGCGCAACAATTTGTCACGGGGTGCCGCTCCACATTCAGGCAGCCCCGTGGGGAAAAGCCGACCCCGCGTCCAAACGGGGTCAGCGGCAGAAAGTGTCGGGCGCAGACGCAGCTGAGGCGCTCACCCTTCACAATCCGTTAATGATCCTTCCGCAGGTTCACCTACGGAAACCTTGTTACGACTTTTACTTCCTCTAAATGATCAAGTTTGGTCATCTTTCCAACAGACCGGCGCAACCGAAAGGCCGCGCCGGACATCGGTCCGAAGACCTCACTAAATCATTCAATCGGTAGTAGCGACGGGCGGTGTGTACAAAGGGCAGGGACGTAATCAACGCGAGCTTATGACTCGCGCTTACTGGGAATTCCTCGTTCAAGGGGAACAATTGCAAGCCCCTATCCCAATCACGAAAGAAGTTCCACGGGTTACCCAGTCTTTTCAGACAGGGATAAAGACACGCTGCTTCCTTCAGTGTAGCGCGCGTGCGGCCCCGGACATCTAAGGGCATCACAGACCTGTTATTGCTCTGTTTCGTGCGGCTAGGAGCCGCTTGTCCCTCTAAGAAGGTTGTAAGGTGCTGGGAACCCCGCACCTATTTAATAGGCTAGAGTCTCGTTCGTTATCGGAATTAACCAGACAAATCGCTCCACCAACTAAGAACGGCCATGCACCACCATCCACCGAATCAAGAAAGAGCTCTCAATCTGTCAATCCTCCCAGTGTCCGGGCCGGGTAAGTTTTCCCGTGTTGAGTCAAATTAAGCCGCAGGCTCCACTCCTGGTGGTGCCCTTCCGTCAATTCCTTTAAGTTTCAGCTTTGCAACCATACTTCCCCCGGAACCCAAATACTTTGGTTTCCCGGAAGCTGCCCGCCGAGTCATTTGAGTAACTCAGGCGGATCGCTGGTTGGCATCGTTTATGGTCAGAACTAGGGCGGTATCTGATCGCCTTCGAACCTCTGACTTTCGTTCTTGATCAATGAAAACATTCTTGGCAAATGCTTTCGCAGTAGTTCGTCTTGCGACGGTCCAAGAATTTCACCTCTAGCGCCGCAATACGAATGCCCCCGTCCGTCCCTCTTAATCATTACCTCGTATTCCAAAAACCAACAGAACAGAAACGAGGTCTTGTTCTATTATTCCATGCAAGTTTATTCAGGCGACTCGCCTGCGTTGAGCACTCTAATTTTTTCAAAGTAAAAGCACCGGCCATCTCGAGGCACACAATGAAGTGCACCAAGAAAGAACCGGCATGATGTTCAGTCCGAGCCGTCGCATCGGGTAGATGCACTACTCGTCTGGAACTGAGATCCAACTACGAGCTTTTTAACCGCAGCAGCTTTAGTATACGCTATTGGAGCTGGAATTACCGCGGCTGCTGGCACCAGACTTGCCCTCCAATTGATCCTCGTTAAAGGATTTAGAGTGTACTCATTTCAATTACGGGGCCTCAAAAGAGTCCCGTATTGTTATTTTTCGTCACTACCTCCCCGTGCCGGGAGTGGGTAATTTGCGCGCCTGCTGCCTTCCTTGGATGTGGTAGCCGTTTCTCAGGCTCCCTCTCCGGAATCGAACCCTGATTCTCCGTTACCCGTAACAACCATGGTAAGCAAGTAACCTACCATCGAAAGTTGATAAGGCAGACACTTGAAAGAAACGTCGCCGGCTCGTGGCCATGCGATCAGCACAAAGTTATCCAGAGTCACCACACAATACGGGCCGAAACCCGATCGATCTTGGTCTAATAAAAGCACCCGTTACCCAAAGGGCTCCAGGCTCACTGCATGTATTAGCTCTAGAATTGCCACAGTTATCCAAGTAGGAAGAAACGATCTAAGGAACCATAACTGATTTAATGAGCCATTCGCGGTTTCGCCTTATTTCGGCATGTACTTAGACATGCATGGCTTAATCTTTGAGACAAGCATATGATTACTGGCAGGATCAACCAGGTAATCGTTCGACTGCGCGTCCGTCCTCGCCTTCGGCGGGCCGGACGCAGTCTGTGTGCGGCGGAGGCCACCTTCAGGCGCCCCAACACGCTTATTTTGCACTCCGAGATGACGGCGTTCGAGCTCGCTACGGCACAACCTTCCCGAAAGACGAGTGGGAGCCGTGCGGCAAGAAGCACGTTCATGCTCGCTCTTTTTCGTTGCATCGACTCGGTCGCGCCGTGCGGGTTGCCCAAGCCCGCTGCACTGTCGGTGGACCGGCCGGAACTAGCAACGGAGCCGAGACTGCAAAGCCGCCAGACGACGGGTCACGCCCGCGTCTTCGGCGCTTTCGCATCTGAATCGCCCGAGGACGACACGGAACACACCTCGATATCGTGGTAAAACGGCACCGTCCGACAACCAGCCCCTAACGCATCAAGCGGATGAGGCTGCAGACGACTGCCGTGGATTCCCCTGGAGCAGACCCGAGGACACGCTTGACGAGGCCGAAGCCCGCCGCATATCAGACACCCGGTCGCTTTCGCGTACGCCGCTCACGAGAACCCCCACATAATAGCAGCGATAAGTACCCAGACCTCCTTGGGCACTAATACGAGCGTACTCGAGAAAATTTCACCGCGGGTGTGCCCCGAAACGTGTGGCACGTTGAGCGTGCCACAAGTCTACGTCGCTCTCAAACCCGCCGAGGTCGTAGAATTTGCGACCCTACTCACGAAATTCCCACCGAGGATACGGCCGCAAACGTACCGCACCTTGGGTAGGCCACGAGTTTGTGCAACACTACGCTGACGGCACAGCACCGAGGTCGTGCGCGCACGCACGGGAAAATTCCGCCGCGGTTTCTGCCGAAAACGTGAGGCACCACGACTCTCCGCAAGTTCGCGTCGACTGCGAAAGACCGAAGTCGTGAACGACGTGTCCGCTACTCGCCGCCGACACGCTGGACACCAAACGTACAACGACTCGACGGCGTCGTAGAGGCCCACGACGCGGTTTTCCTTAACGACGTCTCGGCGTGGCACCGACAGGTTAGAACGGCCGACCAACGTTCCCTGTCCGCCGTTCGGCTCAGTCGAAGGGCTCGGCGACTTCGGCAACGCTGCGAAGCCGCACGGTGACGCACGCCATGTCCCCATTTTTTTTTTTCTTTCTGCGTCTGCCGGGGTGCCCCTATAATAGCAGCGATAAGCACCCAGACCGCCGTGGGTCGCTCGCCCCGGCTGACGTGGTTTTTCGTACTCCTGCGGCGGTCGCCGTCAAGCACGTCCAAATACGCTACTTTCGTGGGCGCATTCACGCTCTTTCGCTTCGCCGGAGTGCCAGCACTCACTCTGCCAAAAACGGCGAACATCCGAGCGGCGGTTCCCACTTTTGCGTCGGCGTCGCAAACCCCGCCCCGGCAGACGAGGTTTGCCGTACTCGTGCGACGGTGGCCGGCGGGCACGTCGAAAGACGCCGATATCGTGCGCGAATTGGCGCACCTTGGCTTCACCGGAGTGCCGCCACTGACTCCTCCAAAAACGGCGAAGATCCGAGCGGCGCTTCCCACTTTCGCATCGGCGTCCCGAACTCCGCCCCGGCTGACGCGGTTTACCGTACTCGTGCGACGGTCGCCGGCGAGCACGTGGAAAGACGCCGATATCGTGCCCGAATCGGCTCCGTTCGGCTTCGCCGGAGTGCCAGCACTGGCTCGGCGAAAGACGACGAACATCCGAGCGACGGTTCTCACTATTGCGTACGCGTCGCAAACCCCGCCCCGGCAGACGCACTTTGCCGTACTCGTGCGACGGTCGCCGGCGAGCACGTAGAAAGACGCCGATATCGTGCCGGAATCGGCCCCGTTTGGCTTCGCCGGAGTGCCAGCACTCACTCGGCCACAAACGGCGAACATCCGAGCGGCGGTTCCCACTTAGCCGTCGGCGTCCCGAACTCCGCCCCGGCAGACGCGGTTGCCGAGCTCGTGCGACTAGCGACCGCGAAGCCGTCTCGCGACGCCGCTTTCGTGCGCGGCTCCCACTGCGACCTGGGTCACCCGAGGTCGACGAGCAAAAAAGAATGTCGAAAAAAATTTTTTTTTTTTTGCGTCTGCCGGGGTGCCCCTATAATAGCAGCGATAAGCACCCAGACCGCCATGGGTCGCTCGCCCCGGCTGACGTGGTTTTTCGTTTTCCTGCGGTGGTCGTCGTCAAGCACGTCCAAACACGCCACTTTCGTGGGCGCATTCGCGCTCTTTCGCTTCGCCGGAGTGCCAGCACTCACTCTGCCAAAAACGGCGAACATCCTAGTGGCGGTTCCCACTTTTGCGTCGGCGTCGCCAACCCCGCCCCGGCATACGCGGTTTGCCGTACTCGTGCGGCGGTGGCCGGCGGGCACGTCGAAAGACACCGATATCGTGCGCGAGTCGATGCTTCTTGGTCTCGCAGGAGGGCCGCCACTCACTCCTGCAAAAACGGCGAAGATCCGAGCGGCGCTTCCCACTTTTTCGTCGGCATCGCAAACCTCGCCCCGGCAGACGCGCTTTGCCGTACTCGTGCGACGGTCGCCGGCGAGCACGTCGAAATACGCCGATATCGTGCCCGAATCGGCCCCGTTTCGCTTCGCCGGAGTGCCAGCACTCACTCGGCCAAAAACGGCGAACATCCGAGCAGCGGTACCCACTTAGCCGTCGGCATCCCGAACTCCGCGCCGGCTGACGCGGTTGCCGAGCTCGTGCGACTAGCGACCGCGAACGCGTCTCGCGACGCCGCTTTCGTGCGCGGCTCCCATTGCGACCTGGGTTACCCGAGCTCGACCAGCAAAAAAGAAGGTCGAAAAAAAATTTTTTTTTTCTGCGTCTGCCGGGGTGCCCCTATAATAGCAGCGATAAGCACCCAGACCGCCGTGGGTCGCTCGCCCCGGCTGACGTGGTTTTTCGTACTCCTGCAGCGGTCGCCGTCAAGCACGTCCAAATACGCCACTTTCGTGGGCGCTTTCGCGCTCTTTCGCGTCGCCGGTGTGCCAGCACTCACTCTGCCAAAAACGGCCAACATCCGAGCGGCGGTTCCCACTTTTGCGTCGGCGTCGTAAACCCCGCCCCGGCAGACGCGGTTTGCCCTACTCGTGCGACGGTCGCCGGCGAGCGCGTCGAAAGACGCCGATATCGTGCGCTAATTGGCGCTCCTTGGCTTCTCCGGAGTGCCGCCACTCACTCCTCCAAAAACGGCGAAGATCCGAGCGGCGTTCTCCACTTTCGCATCGGCGTCCCGAACTCCGCCCGGGCTGACGCGGTTTACCGTACTCGTGCGACGGTCGCCGCCGGGCACGTCGAAAGACGCCGATATCGTGCCGTAATCGGCCCCGTTTGGCTTCGCCCGAGTGCCAGCACTCACTCGGGCAAAAACGGCGAACATCCGAGCAGCGTTTCCCACTTTCGCATCGGCGTCCCGAAGCCCGCCCCGGCAGACGCGGTTTGCCCTACTCGAGCGACGGTCGCCGGCGATCACGTCGAAAGGCGCCGAATTCGTGCACGAATCGATGCTTCTTGGTCTCGCAGGAGGGCCGCCACTCACTCCTGCAAAAACGGCGAAGATCCGAGTTGCGCTTCCCACTTTTTCGTCGGCGTCCCGAACTACGCCCCGGCTGACGCGGTTTACCGTACTCGTGCGACGGTCGCCGGCGGGCACTTCAAAATACGCCGATTTCGTGGGCGCATTCACGCTGTTTCGCTTCCCCGGAGTGCCAACACTCACTCTGCCGAAAGCGGCGATCATCCGAGCGGCGGTTCCCACTTTTGCGTCGGCTTCGCAAACGGCGCCCCGGCAGACGCGCTCGTGCGACGTACTCGTGCGACGGTCGCCGGCGAGCACGTCGAAAGACGCCGATATCGTGCTCGAATCGACCCCGTTTCGCTTCGCCGGAGTGCTGCCAGTCACGGCGCAGAAAACGGCGAACAAGTGTTTTTTTTTTTTTTCCTAGAATTTGTGTTATAGAAGGCACATTTGATATCGGACGATAATTTTCAACTTTATCACGCGCACCGATTTTCGTGTAGAGGTTTGCAAGTTTATGGGAATTTCTCCACTTGGAATAATGCGATTTAGTAGTACTACGAGAACTTCATGGATGTACTCAAGGGTACGGGGCAAGTCAGTTACGTCAACACCTGCAGATTTTTTACACTTCAAACTGAAAATTGTTGGTTGTGAGTCCTCGTGTGATATTAAAGGCCGATTCGCTAACACATAGAACAAAGAAAGAAAGGAAGAAAAAACGCCCGCGCTCGCTCAAGAAACCTGGGTTCGCAACAAGTGGCAACAACAAGCAACCGAGCGAGTGCGCCAAAACCCGTGGCGGCCGAACAAACGCGAAGTCCCAACCGCGTCAGCCGGGGCGGCACGGGACAGGAAAAATCACTTCAGCCGGGGCGGCGGGGCACCGAATAAACCTCGTCACCTCGTCGCAGGATAAAAGAGGAAACAAAAAGTCTAAACAGCGTCTGCTGGAGCGAATGCGTAATAAAACAACAACAACAACAAAAAAAAACACCCGCGCTCAAGAAGTCTGCAATCCTCACAAAAGGCGACTGTGACCGAGCAGCGTCAGCCGGGGCCGTGCGGAAACGGAAAAACCGCGACTACCGGGGCGTCGAGGCACCGAAAAATCCACTTCAGCCGCGGCGAAAAAAAAAACAAAAAGAAAGACGGAGGGGGGGGGGGAACCACGTCTGCCGGGGCGAAGGAAAAAAAAAAACGCGTCTGCCGGGGCGAGCCCGGGTGCGGCACCACCGGGAAAACTGTGGCAAACAGACATGGCGATCGAGTGAGTGGGCCGCCAGCCAGGCTCAGCCAAAAAGTGCAAAGTCCGAACCGTGTCAGCCGGGGCGACGCACAAAAACCGCGTCAGCCGGGGCGGCGCGAAAACCGCGTCAGCCGGGGCGGCACGAAACCGCGTCAGCCGGGGCGGCGCGAAAACTGCGTCAGCCGGGGCGGCGCGAAAACCTCGTCAGCCGGGGCGAGCGAAAAGGGGGGGGGGGGAACCACGTCTGCCGGGGCGAAAGAAAAAAAAACGCGTCTGCCGGGGCGAGCCCGGGTGCGGCACCACCGGGAAGACTGTGGCAAACAGACATGGCGATCGAGTGAGTGGGCCGCCAGCCAGGCTCAGCCCAAAAAGTGCCAAGTCCGAACTGCGTCAGCCGGGGCGGCGCGAAAACCGCGTCTGCCGGGGCGGCACGAAACCGCGTCAGCCGGGGCGGCGCGAAAACTGCGTCAGCCGGGGCGAGCCCGGGTGCGGCACCACCGGGAAAACTGTGGCAAACAGACATGGCGATCGAGTGAGTGGGCCGCCAGCCAGGCACAGCCGAAAAGTGCTAAGTCCGAACTGCGTCAGCCGGGGCGGCAAAAACCGCGTCAGCCGGGGCGGCGCAAAAAACCGCGTCTGCCGGGGCGGCACGAAACCGCGTCAGCCGGGGCGGCGCGAAAACTGCGTCAGCCGGGGCGAAAGAAAAAAAAAACGCGTCTGCCGGGGCGAGCCCGGGTGCGGCACCACCGGGAAAACTGTGGCAAACAGACATGGCGATCGAGTGAGTGGGCCGCCAGCCAGGCACAGCCGAAAAGTGCTAAGTCCGAACTGCGTCTGCCGGGGCGGCACGAAACCGCGTCAGCCGGGGCGGCGCGAAAACCGCGTCTGCCGGGGCGGCACGAAACCGCGTCAGCCGGGGCGGCGCGAAAACTGCGTCAGCCGGGGCGAGCCCGGGTGCGGCACCACCGGGAAAACTGTGGCAAACAGACATGGCGATTGAGTGAGTGGGCCGCCAGCCAGGCACAGCCGAAAAGTGCTAAGTCCGAACTGCGTCTGCCGGGGCGGCACGAAACCGCGTCAGCCGGGGCGGCGCGAAAACCGCGTCTGCCGGGGCGGCACGAAACCGCGTCAGCCGGGGCGGCGCGAAAACTGCGTCAGCCGGGGCGAGCCCGGGTGCGGCACCACCGGGAAAACTGTGGCAAACAGACATGGCGATCGAGTGAGTGGGCCGCCAGCCAGGCACAGCCGAAAAGTGCAAAGTCCGAACCGTGTCAGCCGGGGCGACGCAAAAACCGCGTCAGCCGGGGCGGCGCGAAAACCGCGTCAGCCGGGGCGGCACGAAACCGCGTCAGCCGGGGCGGCGCGAAAACTGCGTCAGCCGGGGCGGCGCGAAAACCTCGTCAGCCGGGGCGAGCGAAAAGGGGGGGGGGGAACCACGTCTGCCGGGGCGAAAGAAAAAAAAAACGCGTCTGCCGGGGCGAGCCCGGGTGCGGCACCACCGGGAAGACTGTGGCAAACAGACATGGCGATCGAGTGAGTGGGCCGCCAGCCAGGCTCAGCCCAAAAAGTGCTAAGTCCGAACTGCGTCAGCCGGGGCGGCGCGAAAACCGCGTCTGCCGGGGCGGCACGAAACCGCGTCAGCCGGGGCGGCGCGAAAACTGCGTCAGCCGGGGCGAGCCCGGGTGCGGCACCACCGGGAAAACTGTGGCAAACAGACATGGCGATCGAGTGAGTGGGCCGCCAGCCAGGCACAGCCGAAAAGTGCTAAGTCCGAACTGCGTCAGCCGGGGCGGCAAAAACCGCGTCAGCCGGGGCGGCGCAAAAAACCGCGTCTGCCGGGGCGGCACGAAACCGCGTCAGCCGGGGCGGCGCGAAAACTGCGTCAGCCGGGGCGAAAGAAAAAAAAAACGCGTCTGCCGGGGCGAGCCCGGGTGCGGCACCACCGGGAAAACTGTGGCAAACAGACATGGCGATCGAGTGAGTGGGCCGCCAGCCAGGCACAGCCGAAAAGTGCTAAGTCCGAACTGCGTCTGCCGGGGCGGCACGAAACCGCGTCAGCCGGGGCGGCGCGAAAACCGCGTCTGCCGGGGCGGCACGAAACCGCGTCAGCCGGGGCGGCGCGAAAACTGCGTCAGCCGGGGCGAGCCCGGGTGCGGCACCACCGGGAAAACTGTGGCAAACAGACATGGCGATTGAGTGAGTGGGCCGCCAGCCAGGCACAGCCGAAAAGTGCTAAGTCCGAACTGCGTCTGCCGGGGCGGCACGAAACCGCGTCAGCCGGGGCGGCGCGAAAACCGCGTCTGCCGGGGCGGCACGAAACCGCGTCAGCCGGGGCGGCGCGAAAACCGCGTCTGCCGGGGCGGCACGAAACCGCGTCAGCCGGGGCGGCGCGAAAACTGCGTCAGCCGGGGCGAGCCCGGGTGCGGCACCACCGGGAAGACTGTGGCAAACAGACATGGCGATCGAGTGAGTGGGCCGCCAGCCAGGCTCAGCCCAAAAAGTGCT